>NW_028254463.1:0-243575 GCF_964263255.1 Lissotriton vulgaris
TGTTTTTTTTTTTTAAATATGCCCCTGTACATATGTTTTGAATTGTTCTTCTGTTTTTGATAACTAAGTAACATTTATTGAATAATCAAAGTCAGATACATAGAAAGACAAACAGAATACAAACAAACAATCATTAACATTTGGGCAAGAACTGTCACACACTTTAGCAAATGTAGGGTGTCAAGCGAACTTTCATAACACCCACAGTGTCAACTACATGTACACCAATACCTCATTTAGGTATTCACCTCTCGCTTACCTAATTGGCAGGAGAGAAAAGCTCCACCTCACCTGGCTGCGGCGCAGGTAAACAGAGCACCGCTCTAGTAAGAAAATGCAAAGAGAGAGAGTTACACGGACAGGTCCGACAAACTCACTACACACACCCACTCATTCAGAGGACCGCCCATCCGATATCAATTTCTTGGAAAATATTCAGTATGCATTTAGCCTAGCAGATTTCTAGCCAGAGCCATACCAATCGAGAGTCTTCCCCCCGTGGTGGCAACAATCAATGGGGCAAAGAAATTAATGCTCATGTGCATGCCTGAGCTTCCTTTCACACTCACTGTGAAAGACCAGTGTGTCCCATCTTAGTTGCAGCGCTCCCCCCTCCACAGTCTGCATTGGACTATTAGCGGATTGCCAAAATTGCAATATAGCGTCATTAGAGTGAACGGTCTTATGGAAAATATGGTTGGGATCTATCACGTTGACAAAAGCCGTGTGTCAGTAAGGCTGTGTCTACATCGGGAACACGGGGCACTCCTTGCTACTTCTTACAAGGGTTTGCTAGCACTTAAAGAAACATCATTTGACCAACGTGATAGAGCCCAACCATATTTTCCATAAGCTATACATCTAAAAGATAGTAAAAGAAAGATGTTATGATTGGTAACTGTCACTATCTTAATGTGGAGTAGAATAACATCGCCCTTTCACATACCTTCCCTCCCAAATTAGTAATACAACTATTTGTACAGTTCCAACTTGTTTAATAGGCTTCGATATATGAACAATTAGTAGAGTAGTAATGTTTTCCATCCGGTTGTGAAAGCAAGTGGTCAGCAGTGATACACATGGTTTCAATCATCACGAGCGATGGACATTTCACCGACTATATAAACTTTCCTGCTATTGGAAAAAAAATACAAATGCAATAAGATACGATATATATGACTGCGTACGCCTAAATCGCTGCGCTCTGCCACTAAGAAGTGTCATATTTGGTGCTGAGTCTTGTTATCGCTATGGCAAAGGATTTACTTGTGTACCCATCTTCATCCTAGGTTCCTCACCCGCTCAGTCCTTGCGGTACGACTAACTCAGTGACCAAAGAGGCAACGCATGTGGTAGTGGGCCCCCTTGCTCTGTAGTTCAGGCCTACATGAGGCGTCTGAACCAGTAGGATGGGGTATCACAGCGCTTGCAATGGGAGCAACTCTAAAATTGCATAGAGCACGTGCGCCCCATCTTTTTTATTGATAGGGTCACGTGTGTATTGACGCATGTGCTGGATGAGTGTGGTGTGGGTGTATACCAGCCATGAGGGAGTGTGTGTGTGGCGTTCTGACAACTAGACCCGGAACTAAGAAATCACTACAATTGAAATCTAGGCCATGTAGCATTGTTGTGTTTTCCTGGAAGTGTAAGCGGAGTGGGCTGAACTGACGTATTGCAGTGCTGCGAGAGGCTGTGAACAATGACTCCGGAGCTATGGACGTGATTCCGTCATGAGCTATATGAGAAATCAATTGATTTGGGTGTCTGTGTTGTAGTGCTGCCATCATCCGGGTCTTACACGTAAATGTGTCATTATGTCTGTAAAGTCCCAATACATGGCCAACATGGAAGGTATGAGGAATCACTAATCCTACATTCATCCGTAGTTGAACACATAAAAGAAGGTGGACATGACACATTTCTGCGAATATGAATGTTTGTTGTACATTCAGTGGAGTGTTGTAGCTGTAGTTATACAGGACTATGAAAGCTTTAGGTTGCAGTTTTTGGTACATGAAGGGCAGCTGATATATATACGTATGAGGTCATTAGGTATACTGTCGAACTTGGTGCTGTAAATCAGTGTTCGAGGCTCGGAGTCGCATCCACATCCTGTTATTGTAGAGAAATGACGTAATCTATGTGTGCCTGAAAATGTACTGTAAATATGGTGCTCATGTAAATTGCTGATATAGTTTTGGGTCGAGTTCTTGCTATATAAATATGCTAAAAAAAAAATCGATCAATAGCACACCCTTATAAATTTACTATACACTTTGTTTGCAGTATTGTAATGATCCAGATTGTACGTTCGTATTTGTAGAATGAGCGAGGCAATGTTATTTAATAAAAGTTTTTGTTACAGGCAGAGGTAAGATGGTTGCATACATTATTTACAGCACAATATAATGTGGTAGGGCGCAGGAGCAGCATTTTACAAACATAATAAATACACAGACACAGATAGATAGTTGAAGTTTGTACGTGGACATGTCCTTGACTTCATTTTATTATGTTGCTGTTGGTAACAAGTAGAATAGTAATCATGATATCATACACAGATATTCAATCTTAAACGGTTTATGACTTCTGCTATACAAAAGTAGGAGCACTACATGTGAAATAATACACAGAAGATTCTATCGTAAAGGGTTCATGAGTTGTGGTGCACAGAGGTAGGGGCGGTTTGTGTGGAGCCTGCGATGATGCGTGGTTCAGGCAGACCGCACTGGTAATAATGTCTTTTGACTACTGATTTTTGCCTTGATAAGGCCATGTGGCGATTATTTATGGTGTACCGAGTTAGTGGTACATCTGGTGTTTAGCGTGTGCTCACCCCGCGATGATGTGTGGTCTGAAAGCGCTGCGCTCAAAGCATTGACTGTTGCATACTGGGCTGCATGAACTTTGTGGGGAAAAAAAACTACCATTGATGGTTATTAATTGCTCTGCAAACTACGTCTACTGTTTGCTCCCCATAACAAATTAAATGATTGCACTTCACACAGTGCATTCTACCTCTCTCAAAATGGGGACCTATGTCTGGTGGCGATATTGAAAGTGATGCCCCAAAGGTACTTGGTATTTCCGGTGGTGGAGGTACATTTTGGCGCAGTATTCTACATTCTTTGTGAGCATAGTTCACAGGATGCAGGGATTTAAGGTGGTTGCACATACAAGCAGTGCCACAGGAGTATTTTTGGTCTCTGCTGAATTCAATGCTTTCTGTAGTATAAATCCAAAGTTGAATTCAAGTTGTAAACCCTACTGTCCGCAGTGTACATGGAAGACAGTAGTTAGCACAGTTATAGAAGAATGCCTTTTGTCACTTATTTTAACGAAATCTGAACACATACAGAATAATTGTCTCTGCATTAAGTAAATCAAGGCTGAATTCTTTACTGTCCGTAGTGTATATGCAAAGCTGAATTCACGTTGTAAACCCTGCTGTCCACAGTGTAGATCTAAGGCAATAGTCAACACAAACATTGAGGAATGCTTTTTGTCACATATTTTAACAAAATCTGAGGACTGAGTACAATTATCTCTGTCATAAATAAATAGAGACTGACTTCAATGTTGTCTGTAGTGCTGATGTGAAACTGGTATCGAGTTGTAAACTCTACTGACTGCAGTGTAGATCGAAGGCAGTAGTCTGTACGGACATTGAGGAATGTTTTTTGTCGCATCCTTGAAAAAAATCTGAGGACTGAGTACAATTGTCTCTGCATTAAATAAATCGAGACTGAATTTAATGTCTTTAGTGCTGATGTGAAACTGGTATTAAGTTGTAAACTCTACTGACCGCACTGTAGATTGAAGGTAGTAGTCAGCACAGATATCGACGAAGAATTTTTGTCACTTATTTTAACAAAGTCTGAGGACAGAGAGTACAATTGTCTCTGCCTTATTTAAATCAAAGCGATACAAAAGGGGATGATGGACGGAGCGTTTACTTAAATCAAGGCTAACTTCAATGGTGTCCGTAGTGTAAATCCAAAATTGAATTCAAGTATTGTACCCTGCTGTTCGCAGTGTAGATCGAAGGCAGTAGCCAATACAGACATAAGTCTGCGCTGCTGTGGCACTGAGTTCGCAATGGGCCTGTATCAAGGAGGCATGTGGTCATGGCGGCAGCCACGTGGCAGAGTGAGGTCCTTCGCTGTGGCGTAGTCTTTTCTCCTTGCAGAGGTGAACCACGCCAAAGGCGTAGGCTAATTATTTATACTCTTACACTGGAGTTGCATACGTTGGACCAGCCCACTCCGCTTCTGCTTCAAGGGGGGGGGAGACAACATAGCTACATGACCGAGATATTCCCCAGAGTCTGAGATAATATGGTTGCATCCACTGTGCAGTACACTACACGTATTAACAGTATATCTACAACCAGAAAAGCTTTTGGTTTGTATAGTGAGTTGTGTATAACATATCACCGGTAGTGCCAGCATTGTGTACATTATTGTTCATGTGCGAGTTCCTTCCCTTATACATAGTTGATTGCCACATCTCTGAACATTGAACTAGTGTGCCGTTGAGGGGATATAATATTTTGGGAAGGTCGGTTGTTCTGATTTGCGCTGCCTGTGAGGTAGTAGAGGGAGAGGGGTCAGGAGGGGTGGTTGTAGTGGTGGTGGCACTACGTGTTGGGATTTTGTTGGGTGTTGGAAGTCATAATTAGTACCGCTATTACATATTTGCCTTTTGAAATGGGTGTGAGTTGGATGTAATTCACACAGTACATAGTCGACGTCATTACACTAGTTAAATGTTGATATTAATTTGTTAGTGGTAAATAGAACTATCCCCTGTTTTTTTAGGTAGCGTTGTAGATTTGGTTGGTTGTTGAAAGTATGGGAAGTGGTGTTTTTTTGGGTTTTTTTCTACCAGAACGCCTAGTTTGTAGCTTAATAACGTTAGTTGAGGTTCTGGTCTGTAGCGATTTTCTTGGAGGAAGGAATAAATTGAAGAGTGGTAATATTTGCAGTTTTTACTACGTTGAGAACAGGATGATAATTAAAAAAGATACTAACAAACAGATATGCCTAATGAACATTATAATTAGGAATTATCAATTAAAAAACCTTTGAAATTCACTGAAAAAAACATAGGTTTCAGGCAGGTTATTGTTAGGAATTAGCATTTAAAAAACCTTTGAAATTCACTTAAAAACGTAGGTTTCAGGGGTGTTATAGGTAGCTGGACATTTCACTCATACAAAACCATTGAAATTCCTCTGTTATAGTTAGTTGTACTAACTGTAACTCTCGCGCCCGCAATCCACTGGTGATGATGTCACATATTGCATCATTCACAACATGGTCAGTGACATCACTGATGACATGAATGATGGCATCTCAAATGACATCACTGTTGACATAAATAAAACACCTGCTTTATTTTATTTATTAGAGCTTCCTGTTGAAGCTAATTTAGTAAGTATTTTAGGATGGAGCTGGCAGCTTGCCGGCGCCATCCTAAAATAGTTACAACATGCCCTTCCTGTGAGCCCAAAAACAATCGTGAGCGTCGTCGAGGCAGGTGTGCCTTCTTCACAAATCTACCGTGGAAAATCAGCTGTGATGCTGGATAGAGGCTTTTGCATCCTTGACTTTCACGAGCGCAATACCCGTGCTGTTTCTGTGACCAGGAGCTTATTTCTCTTCATCTGCTGAACTGATCTTTCTCTGACCTTTTATACGCACAAGAAGCATGTGTGAACTCGCATGGTAGCCCTGCCCGTTTGGCCCCGCCCACACACTCGCGGTTTGCACCGTCTTCCCGCCATTCACCCACTATGAAGGACAGCTCACTCAAGGGACCCCTGCGCCCTTCAGGGCGATTGCATAGTAACACACACATGGTCGCTCGAACTAGTTGATGCTCAAATTCAGTGACTCATTCATTAACCCAAAAACAATCGTGAGCGTCGTCGAGGCTGGACAGGTGTGCCTTCTTCCCAACTCTACCGTGGAAAATCAGCTGTGATGCTGGATAGAGGCCTTTGCATCCTTGACTTTCACGAGCACAATACCCGTGCTGTTCTTGTGACCAGGGGTTTCTTTCTCTTCATCTGCTGAACTGATCTTTCTCAGACCTTTTATACACAGAAGAAGCATGTGTGAACTCGCATGGTAGCCCTGCCCGTTTGGCCCCGCCCACACACTCGCGATTTGAACCGTCTGCCCGCCATTCACCCACTATGATGGACAGCTCACTCAAGGGACCCCTGCGCCCGTCGGGGCGATTGCATAGTAACACACACATGGTCGTTCGAACTAGTTGATGCTCAAATTCAGTGACTGCACTCGCATGGAAGCCCCGCAGCAAATCCGCGGATCCGCAAATCCGCAAAATCCGCGGATTTTGCGGATCCACGATCCGCAAATCCGCAAAATCCGCGGATCGTGGATCCGCAAAATCCGCCCATGCTTATCAATCACACTGCTACTAAATTCTCCCTCAAGATAGGTATACATCCACTGATTCTTAAATACAGATTGCTATATATATATATATATGTAATACATCTTTAAATAACAAACCAACCACATGCACTGCATGATGTCCTCAGTGATGTCTTCAGTGATGTCATTTGAGATGTCATCAGGGATGTCATCAGTGTTGTCAATGACCATGTCATGAATGATGTAATATGTGACATCATCACCAGTGGATTGCGGGCGCAAGAGTTACAGTTAGTACAACTAACTATAACGGAGAAATTTCAATGGTTTTGTATGAGTGAAATGTCCAGCTAACTATAACACCCCTGAACCCCAAGGTTTTTTCAGTGAATATATATATATATATATATATATATATATATATATATATATATATATATATATATATATATATATATATATATATATATATATATATATATATATTGGGGAGCCCCCGACCCTTCAGGGCGGCCTCTGAAACGGGGCACGGAGAGCCCCGGCTGAATTCCACACAGTGAAGCACCAAAGCAGAGGCCCTTTTCAAATTTCAGAAAGCATTTAATGAAACGAAAGGCACAAAAGTCCTGTAACCCAACTAGTTTCGGCCGGGTAGCCTTAATCATGGACAGGAAATGACATGCTTGGTGTTAGTGCCTGCATTTTATTGGCGTTTCCGTGGTCACCTGATAAATAAAACATCAAAGTCCCAGAATGCACCATAACATAAGAGTCAGAGATGGAAAGTTCGTTATGTTTGCTGATAGTGTAATACACTGTTCAGCACTCTGATGCATTCAAGTTGGTTCACATTATTAATCCAAGTGGTAATCTTAGCAGGCTTCCAAAATAAAAGGCAAATGCGCAAATAACGTCCTGCTCCATTAAAATGCCTCTGTCATCTGAAGGATTGGAAGGGGAGTCAGCCCCCACCCAAATCCCTTCCAGCGCTGCCGTTCGTGTTCCATAATGGCATTACCTCAGTGGGTCAAGCGGCAGCGTGTGGGTCATGCTCCTTCCATAAATATATATATATATATATATATATATATATATATATATATATATATATATATATATATATATATATATATATATATATAAATATATTTATTGGCATTTACTGTGATATGAGACGTCCTTTTATTGCTGAATTATGTATTCTTTTACTAGTGTTAAAATGGCCACCGCACTGTGAGACAGATTGACAATGATTTGATTGTCCGTCTACACTGTTTACTACCACTTTTCTGTATTTTAATCAGTCCATAAAGGCGGCAAAAACATTGTGATCAAGGAAGCTTGACTCCCGAAACGCGTTGATGTAACTCTGAATAAAGAAGCCTGAAATAATATTACCCTTCTTCGAGTGCCGGATAATTTCCTTTTTACGAGTGTGGATATCTTATATATATATATATATAGATATATATATATATATATATATATGTATATATATATATATATATATATATATATATATATATATATATATATATTACCTACTGGCTATCGCCAGTAGGTATATATAGTTAGGATTTTTTCCCTATGGGACTTTTGAAAATTCTATGTCTAATAACTTTGGCGTTTGTGGACGGAATCGGCTGAAATTTTCAGGAAAATGGCACATTTTGTTTCTGAGCAGCCCCTGAAAATTCGGTGGGGTTTCGTCAAGGGGGGGCTGAGAAAAAAGGGGGGTCCCAAAACGCGTTTTTTGCATTGAGTTTTCCATAGGGCGGTTGGACTCACTTTTAGCTCGAACGGCTGAATGGATTTGCACGAAACTTGGCAAAATTGTAGGGACTGTTAGCCCGATGTGCCTTTGCTAGGTCTCAATATATGTGCTCCAGTAGTTTTTGAGAAATTAACGTTCAAACCAAGATATATATCTGTAACAGCGCTCTGGGCAGCGATCCGGTCCGCTTACTTTTCGCTTATCGGAACTTTGCGCGCAGAAAGCTGATTGGCTCTCCGGTGTCTGTCAACATTCTAAACAGTCCGGAGCGGACGCCATCTTGTCTCTCGGTAGGATCGAGAGAGAAGAAGAGGTGGAAAACGAAGGGGGAATTTAATGAAAGGGGGCAAGGTATCCCCCTCTTGACCCCCTAGGAATGTTGTTGGGGTTATTAAAGGGTCCCGTGGGGAAAATAAAAAAAAAATGATTTTTCACGGTAGAAGCGCGGCCGCGAACTGGTAGCGAAACGGGAATTCGCCATTTTGTGCTTCGTAAATTAAATTACTAGTTATAAGTGGGTGCGGGAGACGTATCCTAATCCCCTATGTTTCCTGAGGGTGGGTGAGGAGGCTGATATATGTTGATACATCTCTTCCAGCGGCTGTGCGTGAGCTTTTTTTTTTTTTTTGCTGCGTGACAGTCCGGAGCGGCCGCCATCTTGTCTCTCGGTAGGATCGAGAGAGAAGAAAAGGTGAAAAACTAAGGGGGAATTTAATGAAAGGGGGCAAGGTATCCCCCTCTTGACCCCCTAGGAATGTTGTTGGGGTTATTAAAGGGTCCCGTGGGGAAAATAAAAAAAAAATAATTTTTCACGGTAGAAGCGCTTCACGGGCCGCGAACTGGGCCGCAAACTGGTAGCGAAACGGGAATTCGCCATTTTGTGCTTCGTTAATTAAAGTACTAGGTATAAGGGGGTGCGGGAGACATATCCTAATCCCCTATGTTTCCTGAGGGTGGCTGAGGAGGCTGATATATGTTGATATATCTCTTCCAGCGGCTGCGCCATCTTGCCTTTTTTCGAATGCCACAATTTTGTCGTGCACGGCAGCCATTTTAGATGCCAGGCTGGTTCCAGGCTATCACCTAACCCTGCGGATGTAGTTTATGGCCCCAGCTGTAGAGAATTCAGACATGCCAATCCTCCTGATTCAGGCGTGTGAGTACTGATTTCAGTGCTAGTCTCCCGCCTCCCGATTTCTGCAAGCAAAAACCCGGGGGCATATTACGAACAACTAGCGATAATTTTTGTCTATAACTTGTTTAGAGACAAAAATTATCGCCGCACATCGGCGATTTTTATCGCAGATAAACCTTGCTATTATCGCAGAAAAGTCAGCGATATTCATGTATTATCGACCTAATGCTCTTAGCCATGTTATCCACCTCCCATTGGATAACATGGCTAAGAACTGCTCAGGGCAGGTGTTAGATTTTGGAGATATTCGCGCTTAGCGCGAATATCTCCAAAAGTTGGTAATAGAAGGTAGCGATGTTAGGGACTGTTTCCAGTCGCTAACATCTTGGCACGCCACTTTGCATGTCATTAGTGATAAGTATCACTGACATGCAAAGCGGGGCCCAAGATGGTCGCTATCTCCTTTTAGCTGTCACTAACTGGTGTTAGCGACAGCTTGATAATAGGGAAATAATTTTATCTCCGCTTTCATGGTTTTTAAAGCCAAAAAAGCGGAGATAAACCCCTTTGATAATATGCCCCACGATTCCTTGGGGGTTTCAGCTGACAGGGCTTGGTATTGTGTTACATGGTAATTTTTCCATGAAACGTCAGAGGGTCGATGTAGGGGTTCTAGAAGAGGTGATAAACCATTTAAGCCTCATGAACAAGCGCATGGTCTTTTAAAGATTTGTGAAGTACTCGGGGCGGCGGTGTGTGTGTGCCCTCTTTCAGGAGCGGGCGGGGGGGCACTGCCAGCAACTTGCCAGGTCAGGTAGTGTTCAACACGTGCATCACCCTTTCTCTGCCTGCTATTGCGCTCCATGCTTCGGAAAGGTAAGAAAAAGAACGTGCATTTGAGTTTGAAATGTCCAATCCTGCAGCAGCACACTTCCAAAGCCCACACATGACAATAACCCGAATCAAGGCCCCATTCACCCGTTTTCAAAAAAATAGATAACACTCCAACAAAGTAAGGTTATAAAACTTTATTAACTACTAACTTTAACAAACGGAACAAAAACTAAAAACATTTAAACATTTCTCAACACAAAAAGCAACAATGGTTAGAAGCTGTCTTTTGTGCGAATAGTCCCAAGGCAGCACAACGTGCAGAGTTCTGGACGGCACCCAGGTGATGTCGCCTGGGTGCCGCACTGGTTTAGGGATCCTACAATGCTGCTCCGAAAATTGGCGTGGGGCGTCCCGGGTGGGGCAGGGGGAGGCCTCGTCAGTAGCGGTCTGTTGTGCGAATAGTCCCAAGGCAGCACAACGTGCAGAGTTCTGGACGGCACCCAGGTGATGTCGCCTGGGTGCCGCACTGGTTTAGGGATCCTACAATGCAGCACAGAAAAACAGCGTGGGGCGTCCCGGGTGGTGCGGGGGGAGGCCTCGTCAGTAGCGGTCTGTGTCCAGTGTCACATGGCTGACACAACATGTACGACAGGCACCCAGGTGATGTCCAGTAAACTGCCGCACTGGTTTTGGTATCCTACAATGCTGCTCCGAAAATTGGCGTGCGGCGGCCCGGGGGGGGGCGTGGGGGAGCCGGCGTGAACGGGCCTCCCCAGGTGGCGGCCATCTAGCTGAGTTGCGCTCGCTCTTGTGGCCACAGCGTCTCGCTCACCATGTTGTTGAGTTGCTCCCACTCTTGCAGTGCAGCGATAGGCGGCTGCCACATGGCTCTTAAAATGGCGGACGGCTCCTCGGTTTTGGGCCTGGTCCACTGAAATGGCCCTGGGACACTTTGGAACTCGGACGCTTGCCTGCTAGGGCTTGGGCTCCATTCTCGAAAAGCGTCCCCTCAGCCGTGAAGATTGTATAAAAGTCTTGGGGGCCCCCGACTCCCGCAGGCTTCCGGTGGGGAGCGGCTGCCATGATTGCTCGCGGAATGACCACGACGGAGCCACGAGATGGTGGTGCTCTCATGCTGACGCCAGCTTCAGTCTGAATGATCCAGAAACAAGGTGGGGCTTTCATCGTTTGGGAAAAAAAAATGTTCTAAACCAATGAAAAGTGTTATTTTTAGGTCATATGACCAAGCCTTCCATCTTTAGGAAACCAAAAGTAAAATGAACCAATGAAAAGTTTTATAAACAAGTCACATGACCTGTTATGCGACATAGGGCTACAAAAAGCGTAGAAAATCCGTTGGCACGTGAGGCGGCGTCAGTAGCGGACCGATGTGCGAATAGGCCGAAGGCAGCACAACGCGCCGAGATCCGGATGGCACCGAGGTAGTGTCCAGCAAATTGCCGCACTGGTGTGGCCATCCTACAATGCTGCGCCGAAAGACGGCGTGTCCAGCTGAATTGGGGTCACTGTTGCGGTACAGTGACTCGAACGCGCCGAGATCCGGATGGCGCCGAGGTGGTGTCCAGCAAATTGCCGTACTGGTGTGGCCATCCTACAATGCTGCGCCGAAAGACGGCGTGTTCAGCTGAGTTCCGGTCACTGTTGCGGTACAGTGACTCGAACGCGCCGAGATCCGGATGGCACCGAGGTGGTGTCCAGCAAGTGGCTGCACTGGTGTGGCCATCCTACAATGCTGCGCCGGAAGTCGGCGTGGGGTGCCCCGTTGGCTTATGAGGTGATGTCAGTAGTGGACTGATGTGTGAATAGGTCGGAACCAGCACAAGGCGCCAAGATCCGAATGGCAAGTCCTGGATGTTGAGTGCCTCAGTTGAGATTTCTGAGCAGTGCTTGTAGGACTGTCTGAAGCTTATTTGCACCTGCTGCAGCTTCACTAGGTCCGGCGGAACTTTTTGCCTTTTCCTTTCTGCTTCTTTTCCTACAATGCGTTTCTTCTGAAGACACGACCAGGTCCCTGAATGTGTGCAGGGGGACGCTATTGATTGAATGAACGCGCCGAGATCTGGATGGCACCGAGGTGGTGTCCAGCAAATTGCCGCACTGGTGTGGCCATCCTACAATGCTGCGCCGAAAGTCGGCGTGGGGTGCCCCGTTGGTTTATGAGGTGATGTCAGTAGCGGACCGATGTGTGAATAGGTCGGAACCAGCACAAGGCGCCCTGCACTGTTGAGCCTTTTTCAATGTCTGTTTTTTGTTGTTTCCCCTCCATCAAAAACAAAACAAAAATACAAGGCGCCAAGATCCGAATGGCAAGTCCTGGATGTTGAGTGCCTCAGTTGAGAGTTCTGAGCAGTGCTTGTAAGACTGTCTGAAGCTTATTTGCACCTGCTGCAGCTTCACTAGGTCCGGCGGAACTTTTTTCCTTTTCCTTTCTGCTTCTTTTCCTACAATGCGTTTCATCTGAAGACACGACCAGGTCCCTGAATGTGTGCAGGGGGACGCTATTGATTGAATGAAAATGGCGGCTTGACACAAAGCTGACTCAAGCGTTACTGTTGGTGCTATACAGACAAAAATTGGTTTTCAGTTTGTACATTCTTCAGGTTTTTTTTTTCCATCCAAGTCTGATTGAGAGTTTGTAGAAAAATGGCTTCAGATTTTCCACATACTACTCTTCAACATTCTTCCTAAATGTAACAATGTGAAACTCACTAGGAGAACGGCTGTTTCTGTTTCCTTTCAAAATGCTGCCACCAATATTTTCTGAATGGAAGACACCATCTTGTAGCATAAAGGGCCGAAAGGGGTTCTGGTCTGGCCGATGGTTGGTGGAGACATTTTGACTATATCTTGGACCTGCCCGGCCTCGCCCAAAATGGCGCCGGTATAAATGGGACTCGTAACTCTTTGCCCGCAAATGTATATCTAGAAAATGTTATTGTAAGTGGCCCTGTCGTATTTTAATTACAAAATGTACGTCCACCGATTCCGCAACTGTTAGACACCTTTGTTCTTGTCACCTAATGGCCCGCTCGTTACGTTCTTCTACAGTGTAAATGTCTCCTCATCATATACAATTTCAGTTTGCTCCGTGGCCGGCCCACGTGGTTATAGGCCCGTATTTGTATACTGACATTTTCACAATAAAGGTTTTTAAAACAAAACATGGTAGTAGTATTTTCATTTGTAAAGTTTTTACTTTTAGTGACTGTTTTCGAATCAGTAAAAGGCAAGTGAAATAAAGCAGTCCAATTACATGACGGATAAAAGGTATAATATGTAGGAACGCAGTAAAGATAAATGGTCAAGGGCAGTTGTGTTTTTCATGTCTGCAACATAAAGTGATCGATAAGAATCTGATAATCAGGCGTATCGGCGACTAAGACAGCAGGCCGAATCTCTTTTACTCAACGGCTCCGTCATGGAAGGAAGAAACGCCCTTTTTCTCGAAAAAGGAATATATTTTACTTGCAAGACAGTTGTAAATTTTCCGGGAAAGTACATTAGCCTGGAATATTATAACATATGTTTGAAAAAAAAATATTGTTCGAAAATAATAAAAAGCGTAATTTTTAGGTCATATGACCAAGCTTTTCATCATTAAATTAACAAAAGTAAAATGAACCAATGAAAAGTTTTATTAACAAGTCACATGACCTGTTATGCTTACGTTACGCGTTGCGCGCCGCGCCTCGGATCACTTCCGGGTGCGCTAACGCGGCGTGTCATAAAACGCATTACGCGACAACGTAGGTCAAGAATATAGTCTAAATGTCTCCACCAACCAGCGTTCAGAACACAACCCCTTTCAGCAGTCCAAAAAGTTCTGTTAAATGACAACAGAGGGGACAGGCAACAAGAACCATCAGTCAAAGAGGGGAGGGCAAGTTCTTCTCTTCCGGGTCATGTTGGGGCGCTACCGGAACTGATCGAATTGGTAGTCTACAGTGTTTCTGGATGTTTCAGACTAAAGCTGGCGTCAGCATGAGACCACTACCATCTCGTAGCTCCGTCGTGGCCATTCCACGAGCAATCATGGCAGCCGCTCCCCACCAGAAGCCTGCGGGAGTCGGAGGCCCCCAATACTTTTGTAGAATCTTCACGGCTGAGGGGACGCTTTTCGAGAATGGGACCCAAGCCCTAGCAGACAAGCGTCCGAGTTCCAAGGTGTCCCAGGGCCATTTTAGTGGACCAGGCCCAAAACCGAAGAGCCGGCCGCCATTTTGAGAGTCCTGTGGCAGCCGCCTATCGCTGCACCGCAAGAGCGGGCGCATCTCAACTACATGGTGAGCGAGACGCTGTAGTCGCAAGAGCGGGCGGAAAACAGCTGAATGGCGGAAGAGGCACAGTGTAGCAAAAGCGGGCGGAATGGCAACTAAAACGATAAAGGGGCGCCCCACTACAGCTTGTCTTCAGGTCAAACGGATTGTGGGACAAGGTCCAGAATTGAAGAGTCATCAAAAGGCAAAAAGTTCCGCCGGACCCCGGGAGCCGGCCGCCTATGTCGGGGGCGATCTCAGGCTACACCAGTGCTATAAGACTTGGGGAGGGTGTCGGAGCCAAGCGTCTTCTCCGAGTCCATGGCCATCACACCGCCCCTCATGGGCCTCCGTCAAGCTGTTTAGGAAGGTAACATATCACATTGTTTTCTAATGCAGTCAGGTCCACAAACGACACTCACTTACTTTGAGGATAGTGAAGCTGCAGTAGGTGGAAATAAGCTTCAGACAGTGTTACAAGCGCTGCTCAGAACTCTTAACTATGGCACCCAACATCCAGAACTTATGCTATTTGAGAATGGTAGTGACATCGATGCATCTCAGGGACCAAAACCATTAACGTACTTTCACGTATGAAAATCTTACTTGGGGAGGGGGCAGGAGCGAAGCGCCCCCTCCCAGTCAGCGCCACCACACCGTATGTTGAAAATCTGAAGCCATCGTTCTACAAAGTCAACCAAACTTGGATTGAAAAATCTAGAAAAATGTACAAACTGAAAACCAGTTTTGGTCTGCATAGCATCAGTAACAACGCTTGAGTCAGCTTTGTGTCAAGCCGCCATTTTGCTTCAACAAAGCACAGGCATTGAAAAAGGCTGAAATTCAGAACTCTAAACTATGGCACCCAACATCCAGGAGCTTGCTATCCGGATCTTGGAGCCTTGTGCTGTTTTCGATCTATTCACACATCGGTCCACTACTGACATCATCTTATAAACCAACGTTATGTAAATAGTTTTTTAATAAAATGTTTTACCCTGTTTCTTTGCTGGTGTGTTGTCTATATTTTTAATATTTGCATAGGGTTTGTCATTATTTTGTGCGGGATGGGTGATGGAGCCGAGCTGTCTTGCAGCCCTCATGGTGTGGAGCTCAGTTCATCTCACTATTTTCGTATTTCTCAAGAAGGGTTGTTCCTAATATTTCTATTTTAGCGAGGTCAAAAAGAGATCCAATTAGTGGCCTACTGATTTTGCTCGATTACTTTTATTTTTTTACACGATTTTTCACTATCTGCAAAGACTAAACAGAGTATTGCGACTTTGTGCTTGTTTGTAAATAGAGAATGATCCAAAGAGAACCAATTCTAAAACAGTAAATGCTTGGACAACAATCAATCAAATGGAGAGACAAGGAGGCACGACGGATTACAACGGGGGTAAAGGCCTGCGTTAACTACCCTTCAGTATCTGCAAAGAGAGAGTACTACTAAGGCAAAAGAGGGGAGGGTGGGGGGCAGCGTTCAAAGCACATCAGCGTGCATAAATACGAAAATGTTTTTATCTATCACGTACTTGACATTTTAAAGCTTTTCATATTTGCTATTAAAAAACCAATGAAATTCACAGAAAAAACCATAGGTTATAGTGGATATATAGTTAGGAATTTGCATTTACAAAACCTTGAAAATTCAATGAAAAAACCATAGGTTATAGGCCATATATAGTTAGGAATTAGCATTTACAAAACCTTATTTTACTCGCATAAAACCATTGAAATTCCATATATAGTTAGCTAACTATAAGCGCTAACTATATATCGCGCACCCGCAATCCACTGCTGATGATGTCACATATTACATCATTCATGACATGGTCAGTGACATCACTGATGACATCACTGATGACATCTCAAATGACATCACTGATGACAACTCAAATGATATCAATGATGACATCTCAAATGACATCACTGATGACATTACTGATGACAACTCAAATGACATCACTGATGACATCTCATTTGTCATCACTGATCACATCACTCATGTGATAATACAATGAACCTCTTCAGACTCTAATATAACCTTACATACACTCAGTATAAACAGACACTCACAGACTGTCACTCATCCATGGAGTTACTCACACACCTAGTCAGTCATGCAAAGAATCAATCACACCTCCATTTCCTCAACTATACAGTTATACACATCTTACTTATTCAAACATATAATAACACATATTTACTCTCTTATATAATCCCTGATACAAGCTCACAGTGATCGATACAGCCACTCACACATTCACTGGCTCTTATGTTCAGTTATTTATATATCTCAACTCTCACATGTATTGTGTTTTACATACGTACTTACTTGCACATGTAGCAATGAGAAATCCATTCACTCACCAACACACCCATGCACAGTCAACCGCCCATATAGCTGTTTCCACATGCACTCTTGAACTCATACTCCTAGTGAATCAACTGCTTACACATCTATGCACAGAGTCACGCACCTCCCAGCCACCCACACACACACTCAGCCTCCCATTCAAATATTTGGGCAACCAATCAATAACCCATATGGCCACTCTTATAGCTACTGATCAACACATGCAGCAGCTTACACAACATCAAACATACTGATGCACGAATTAAGACAGTTTAGTCACTAACCCATGTACTCAGTGAGACACATTTAATCACTCACTCATACAGTCAGTCATGCACCTACTAAATTCTTCATCCAGACACTTATACATCCACTCATTCTTCAATATGTGAAACATATTTAAACTTTACAAACACATACAATCACTGGATGTTGTGATCAGTGATGTCATCAGTGATGTCACTGACCATGTCATGAATGATGTAATATGTGACATCATCAGCAGTGGATTGCGGGTGCGCGATATATAGTTAGCGCTTATAGTTAGCTAACTATATATGGAATTTCAATGGTTTTATGCGAGTAAAATAAGGTTTTGTAAATGCTAATTCCTAACTATATATGGCCTATAACCTATGGTTTTTTCATTGAATATATATATATATATATATATATATATATATATATATATATATATATATATATATATATATATATATATATATATATATATATATATATATATATATATATATATATATATATATATACATATATATATATCCTACTGGCGGTCACCAGTAGGTAGTTATAGTTAGGACGTAGTTTCCATAGGAAATCCACAACATTCTATTGGGAATAACTTTGGCGCCGGTTGATGAATCCTTGCAAATTTCTCAAAGAAGATGGCCCGCTCTGCTCCGCTCCTTCCCTGAAAGTTTTGGGGGGATTTGTCAAGTGGTGGCTGAGAAAAAAGGTCAGCTTGCGGTGGCAGTGCATGCTGGGATATGTGGTTCACCACATGAACTACCTATCTGCAGGTGACGCTAATCGACCAATCAGGAGGACAATAAGAGTTGAAGCGACTGGAGGTACTCACATGGACTGTCTGCGGTCAGGGGGTGAGAGTCAGCATTTGATAAAGGCAGTTAGCCGAAACGCGTCATGCTTGTGCTCGCATAAATAAAGCCTCCCTCCTACAGTAACTCTTTGAGTCTCTCCGTTCTTTTCTACCATTAGAGGAACCTTTTCGGATATATATATATATATATATATATATATATATATATATATATCCTACTGGCGGTCACCAGTAGGTAGTTATAGTTAGGACCTAGTTTCCATAGGAAATCCACAACATTCTATTGGGAATAACTTTGGCGCCGGTTGATGAATCCTTGCAAATTTCTCAAAGAAGATGGCCCGCTCTGCTCCGCTCCTTCCCTGAAAGTTTTGGGGGGATTTGTCAAGTGGTGGCTGAGAAAAAAGGGGGCCCAAAATGTGTTTTCCCCATGTTATTTTCCATAGGACGATTAAACACGGCTACAGCCCGAACTGCTGAACGGTATTACAAGAAATTTGGCAAAATGGTGGAGTCTGATTCACAGATAACGCTTTTACTTAAATGGTGTAAATCTCTCCAGTATTTCCTGAGAAAATGAAAAGAAAATAAATATATATATCTAGAAGCGCGCACCGTGCGTGCACCCGTGCGCGTACTGTGCGCGTATCGGGTGTCGGCGAGCGGAATTCTGATTTGCTGTTAGACGTCTGTCAACATTCCAATCGCTGGAAAACAGAAAGTGTTGCCCACCATTTTGTCTCTCCGAGGCAGAAGAGAGCCAAAAACAAAAGAGGGGGACGTGAAAAGGGGGCAGGGTAGAGACTCCCTGACCCCACTAGGCCTTCTCAGGGGTCCCTGAAGGACCCCAAAAGGCAAAAATAACATTTTTTTTTTAAATCACGAGGTGCGCGCACGGAGCACGCACCCCCGAGGCAGAAGAGAGTCAAAAGTGGAGAACGTGAAAAGGGGGCGGGGTAGGAGCTCCCTGACCCCCTAGGCCTTCTCAGGGGGTCCCTGAAGGACCCCAAAGGGCAAAACATTTATTTTATTATTTTTTTTAAATCGCGATGTGCGCGCACGATGCACGCACCAATACACGCACGGTGCGCGAACGTTGGCAAAAGAAAGAGAAAAAAATAGTGAAATCACATGTTTGAGTGTTTAGATGTTGGTTAGCTCTAAAAAGAGCCGTTGTGTTCATTGAGTGTTTTTTGTACCTACAAGTAAGTACCGATGCATAGTCTAAAGTTCAAGAGGAAAACTCTGTTCCCCTCATCTGTGAAATGTACACCGTCTCCTCTATAAATGCCTTGCATGTTGTAACGCAAGTTGTTGTGGTATATAGAACCCATACCATAGTCTCTGAGGAAAGCAGAAACAGACTTATTCACATGTTTCCTTGCTTTCTTAATCTGTGGACAATATTGGTTGGACCAGTTCCATTTTCGCCTTTGGCATATATTAGAATATACAAAGGCAGTTTGCGGAAAAAATTACATCAATTGCCCAAAGGTGTCCTTCAAAAGCATTTCCAGACCTACCCCAGTCAAAGTGCCTAGGTCATTGCCACCACAGTGCACAATTATGAGATCAGGGTGTGGGAGATGCAAAAAGGATTTTACTACTGGCATCAATTGGTAACATCTCAATCCTCTCTGGCCAATCCACATAATCTCCACATTTGGTAAATCAAGGTTGAGAAAGCATCTATTTCCTGCATACCTTTCACTCCAGAAAATATAGCTGTGTCCTACAATCCACACTCTAACCATCTTGAAGGGAGATCTGGTTGTACTCAGATGGGCTTTGGAAATGAGATGGCAGTTTGAAAAGTAGGAGTTTAGAAAAAAATGTGGATGAGATTCAGTGCACTTGAAAAAAAGAAATGATTGGTGGTTTCTGAAAATTCAACATTGAAAACTAGGGTGCATGCTACCGTTTTTTGAAAGGAGAAATGCTAATGGTTGAGAAAAAGTTATTGAAAGGAACATTGCACAGGATAAGCTGGTGTATTGAGAAGTCAACCACCCTTGATGGTTTGGTTTGCAGATTAACTTTTCACCTGTGTGTTCAGTTAGGTGTTCTATGGAGTGTTACCATGGTAACAGGCAGAGAGAGCAGTGGGGGAAGGTTGAATATTATGTGAGATTGAAATTGTTGCAATGTAGAACCAATTAAAATGTTAGTTTGGTTTTGAATTTGTGTAGGAAGAAATTTCATTTGTTATCTACATGAATATGTGTGGAAAATGAAAGGGAAGCAATGCCATTCTACGGTTCCAGTGACTGATGCACAATTCAGAGATTCTGTTTAAGAAAATCTGGTGTGTGATTGACACTGTTCTAAATCTACAAAAGTATTATTAAAGGTGAGTTGTTAATTTGTAAGGGGATTATTGTTGTGGACTTTAAGTTAATAAGAAAAATTTGTGCAAATGTAGAAGCGGAAGTTTATTTGAATAGAGTTTGATTCTGAATTTGTCTGCTTTGGGAAAAACATTGTTATAGGACAATTTGGTATGTTAATGTGTTTGAGGAGATATTTTATTGCAGTACAGTGCTGTTGTTAAAAATATAGTGTGTACATGAAGTGGTCTAACCACTTACACACTAGTAAATCAGGGTTAGAATTCTCAGATCGTCTCCTTGCAGTCTAGTAAACATTCTGGATGTGCTGCACAAATGCCATAGAAAATCTTTCAGTAGCTTGTGGCAGAATACTTTGCTTAGTTGATGTGTTTAAATGTATGGGAATACATGTACTCATGAAGTGAGTCAGGCTTTAGGACATGCAGTGCTTTATAGTCCTAGCACTTGCATGATACCATACACTGCACAAACACAACTGCATTGCTCTAAACTCAGAAATATCAGTCCCACCATGACCCCATACACTGCATGAACACCTCTGCACTGTCCTAAACCCTGAAACACCATTCCTAGCAAAACCTGCTAAACTCTTTCAACGCTACTGCACCACTCTAAACCCTGAAACACCATTCTCAGCGAACGCCCCTCTAATGTTGAAACACCACTGCACCCCCCTAAACCCTGAAACAGCACCCCCTGCATGATCTTCTACACTGCCCGAACACTGCTGCTGTGCCTTAAATTCTGAAAAAACACCCCCTGCTATACATCCTACACTGGGTGAATACTAGTGTAGTTTTCTAAACCCTGAAACAGCACTCACAGCAAGACCCTCTTTCACTGTAGTAATCATTTTACTGAATTGCAAGGGATAATGTCATTTGTCTAAGATCACACTGTGAGTCAGTATTCATTTCAGGAAATTGTGGCAGAATATTTTGCTTAGTTGATGTGTTTAAAAATATGGGAATACATGTACACATGAAGTGAGTCAGGCTGTAGGACATGTAGTGCTAGAGAGTCCTATGCAGTATGTGTGTCAGGCCTCTTAATTCCCAAATAGACTCCATGCTGTGTAGTAAAGATCATGGATGTGCTGTTGAAATGCCATAGCAACTCTCTCTGTAGCATGTAGTAATCATTTCATTGAATTGCAAAGGATATTTTTATTTGTTTAGAATCAGAATTTGAGTCAGTGTGTTTTTGGCAATATTGTGACAAATTCACTTGTTCGGTGCATGTGTTTGCAGACATGGGAATACCTGTACTCATGGAGTTAGTTAAGCTTGAGGACATGCTGTGCTTTATGTTCCCAGCCCCTGCATGATACCATACACTGCCCAAATATAACTACAGTGCTCTAAACTCAGAAATATCAGTCCCACCATGACCCCCTACGCTGCCTGAACACCACTGCACTCGGGTAAACCCTGAAACACCATCCCTAGCAAAACCTGCTAAACTCTTTCAACACTACTGCACCGCTCTAAACCCAGAAACACCATCCTCAGCGAATGCCCCTATAATGTTGAAACACCACTGCACTGCCCTAAACCCTGAAACAGAACTCCCTGCATGATCTCCTACACTGCCTGAACACTGCTGCTGTGCCTTAAACTCTCAAAAAACACCCCCTGCTATACCCCCTTACACTGGGTGAATACTACTGTAGTTTTCTTAACCCTGAAACGGCACTCCCAGCAAGACCCCCTTTCACTGTAGTAATCATTTTACTGAATTGCAAGGGATACTATCATGTGCCTAAGATCACAGTGTGAGTCAGTATTCATTTCAGAAAAGTGTGGCAGAATAATTTGCTTAGTTGATGTGTTTAAAAATATGGGAATACATGTACTCATGAAGTGAGTCAGGCTTTAGGACATGTAGTGCTAGAAAGTCCTATGGAGTATGTGTGTCAGGCCTCTTAATTCCCAAATTCTCTCCATGCTGTTTAATAGAGATCCTGGGTGTGCTGCACAAATACAATAGACAATCTTTCAGTAGCACATAGTTATCATTTCAGTGAATTGCAAGGGATATTTTGATTTGTCTAGAAACAGAATGTTATGTTATGTTATGTTAAAATTATTTGTACCGCGCTTGGTCACCAGACGGTTTCATGGCGCTCATAACAAATGTGGAGGGCAGGAACGGGGGTTACTCGAACGCTGACTGAAAGAGGAAGGTTTTCAACATCCTACGAAAGCAATCATAGGTAGGCAGTGTCGGAAAGCAGTTGGGAGGGAATTCCAGATTTTGGGGGCCAGAAAAGAAAAACAGAGACCACCGTGCTTTTTGCGTTTGATTTTAGGAATGACTAGAAGATTGTTTGAGGTGGAACGGAGATCTCTCAGGGGCACATATCGCTTCAGACTAGAAGAGATGAAGGCAGGAGCTTGATCAGACAGAGCTTTGAAAATCGTACAACCAAGTTTAAAGGTGCAACGCTTAGCCACCGGGAGGCAATGCAGGCTCCGCAATAGCGGCGAAACGTGCTGGTGTTTAGGCTGATGGTGAACTAGGCGTGCTGCCTGATTTTGCACCAGCTGCAACCTGTGTAGATGGTAAGCAGGGATTCCCACATACAGAGTGTTGGCATAGTCAATTCTGGACGTAACGAGAGCCATGATGACAAGTATAAGTGCATCTCTGGTGAGGAACCTCGTGATCTTACGTATCCTACACAGATGGAAAAAGCAGGATGACGTGACAGCATTTATCTGAGGCCTCATGGATAAATCACCAGAATCGACTACGCCAAGGCTCTTCACTGAGTTGACGGGGCAAGGTGGAGACCCTAGTGAGGGAGGCCAAAAGCTGGCATGCCATGGGTTAGCTGACCCACCTACCAACACAAGCTCGGTCTTAGTGGGATTTAATTTAAGCTCACTGTGATACATCCATTCCGATATATCAAGCATGGTAGTTTGGAAGCTAGTGCAAGAGGATAGGGACGTGTCAATAGGAAAAATTAACTGCAGATCATCCGCACAATTAAAGATTGTAACCGAGGATTTGTGGATAGTGGCTATTAGGGGCTGCATGTAAAGATTAAATAACAAAGGGGATAGGGCAGGGCCCTGTGGGACTCCGCAAGATAGGGGGGAGTAAGAAGCGGAGAAGGTAGACAGGTGCACTGCCTGGGATCGCTTATCCAAAAAAGATCTGACCCAATCGGGAGCTACCCCCTGGATGCCGGCATTATTGACACGGTCGATCAATATTGCATGATCAACCGTGTCAAAGGCCGCCGACAAATCCAATAGGACAAGTGCCTAAGAGATGTTATTGTCGGCGCCCTTTCTCAAGGCATCCATCAAAGCCACAATGACCGCCTCGGTAGAATGGAGCAGCCGGAAACTGGCTTTCTGGGCATCTAAAAAAGACGAGCTCTCAATAAAAGCACTCAGGCAGCGAGTGACAAACGTCTCCAGAATTTTACCTAAATAGGGAAGTAGGGAGATGGGCATGTAGTTGCTCAAGACCGTAGGGTCAACGTTGGTCTTTTTTAGTATCGGTATCACTACTGCCTGTTTAAAGGAGTCCGGGACCACCCCAGTAGCCAATGAGTTGTTAAGTAGTGCCAGTGGAGGGTCAGGGCAGGCCAGAAAGATTTCCTTAAGGATTTGGGGAGGGCAGCAATCACTGGGGGAGCCGGAGCTCACTTTGTGTAGTAGCGAATAAAACTCCGTGAGTGAAATGGGAGGAAAAACGTCCAGACAACAGGGATTTTTGGGAGGTAAAGGAAGAGGAGAAGAGGATGAGGGCGAGGGGATATTGTTCCTAATGGTGATGATTTTGTCAAAGAAATAGGAATTGAGGGAATCGCACAGAGCTTGTGTCGGTTGGGGTTGGGGAGTAACACGGTCTGGCAGAGAGAGCTCATTTACTATGGAGAAGATATCCTTTGCCTTAGAGGAAAACTCCATAATTTTTAGGGATAAGTAGGTTGTCTTAGCCAGCAAGATAGATTTTTTATAGGCTTTCAGGCAATCCACAAACTCAATTTTTGAGGTGTTGATCATAATTACGCCTCCAGCGGCGCTCAGCCTGGCGTAAAGCTAGTTTATCCAGCTTTAGTTGATCAGTAAATCACCGCTGGGCGTCATGGGGGCGCATGGTTTTTATTGTTTTCAGCGGGGCAACAATATTGCAGGCAGACAGCAGCCATTGTTCAAGAAGAGAAGCCTGGCAGGTCACCAAGGCAGAGGTCGGAGGGACTGTGGAAGCTAGTATAGATTGAAGTTCCACCAGATTGGCTCTCTTCCAGTTCCGGGCTGAGAAATTGATAGTAGGGATGGGGCGGCTGGGAATAGTCAGGTTAAGGGAAAAAGAAATAAAACAATGATCTGACCAAGAGCAAGGGGACACTATAGGGGACAAAATTTCAAGGTTGACCGTCCACACTTGGTCTAAGATGTGACCCTTGCAGTGTGTGGGTGTTTTGACATATTGACAACAATTCAAACCTGGTAAAAGATCAGAGAATTCCTCCGAGAGGCGACTCTCCTGGGAGTCAGAGGGCCAGTAATTAAAATCTCCAATAATGATGACCTTAGCATGGTTAATAATAAGTTGGGAGATAAGGTCGCCAAACTGTTGAGGGAAAAAGGGCATTTGGTCGGGGGGTCTGTACACAAGGACACAAATGAAAGAGGACCTAGGAGAGGAGAATTTGAAAATGAGACTTTCCGTTTTGGGGATCACGGCACTAGCTAAGGTTGTAAAATTATGCTGGGAGCGAATGATGGCTGCCACCCCGCCCCCGACCTTCCCAGCTGGCTGATTAGATTGCAGAATGTAATAGCCGGCAGGGATAGCAGCAAGGATATGAGGGACTGAGTCCTCAGTGAGCCAGGTTTCAGGTAAGAGGAGGATATCGACAGCTCTATCGTCTAGCAGCTGGAAAATTTCGAGCTGATGTTTCACCTTTGACCGAGTATTAAGGTAAATCACGGTCAATGGAGTAGCCCCTGATGTTACCATTTGTCGGCGAGATGGTATCTACTCAGTACACAGAGAGGGAATCTCTGATACAGAAATATCAGAGGGAACAAATATGCCACAATCCTGGGCTGCCCTTGCAGCGCGGACCTGAAGTGGCACCGATTGGCGGAACATTAGGAGGTCAGCAGAGGAATAGGTGATGAACTGGGCATTATAACTGGCCCCAGGGCCCAGTCGGCCGCGGACGGGCGCAGGCGGGCTTAACTTAGGCGCAACTTCGGCACGAAGTCGGCGCGCCTGCTGCGCTCGTCAGCTGCGCTTCCGCCAGGCCACCATGTTATACAGACCAGGAAGTGAGCCACTAAACCGCTAACCTGCAAGGTGGAGGGGCAGGGCAGAAGTGGTGTCAGGAGCAGGAAATGGCGCTCGGCTAAATGACCCTCCGCACAAACGGCACAATGCCGGGGCGGAACGGTGTCAAGAGCATTGAAGAAACAGGTAAGGAAGTTGCCAAGCTCTAGTTCCCTCAAGCACAGGACACAATACAAATTTGCACAATCAAAATTACATTTTCACACAACTTTTAAAATCAGCTTTTAAATTGAGCAGCGAGACGAGCACACACCCGCAGCGTTTATCAAGAGAAAGGTGCAGCTGTCGCGCCTAAAATAGGTAGAATTCTGCAGACACTATAAAGCCCTGCATGTCCTAAAGCTTGAGTCAGTGTGTTTTTGGGAATATTGTGACAGAATCACTTGCTCGGTGCATATGTTTGCAGACATGAGAATACATGTACTCATGGAGTGAGTCAGGCTTTAGGACATTCAGTGCTTTATAGTCCTAGCACTTACATGATACCATACACTGCACAAACACAACTGCATTGCTCTAAACTCAGAAATATCAGTCCCACCTTGATCCCCTACACTGCCTGAACACCACTGCATTGTCATAAACCCTGAAACACCATCCCTAGCAAAACCTGCTAAACTCTTTCAACACTACTGCACTGCTCTCAACCCAGAATCACCATTCTCAGCGAATGCCCCTATAATGTTGAAACATCCCTGCTCTGCCCTAAACCCTGAAACAGCACTCCCTGCATGATCTCCTACACTGCTGCTGCTGTGTCTTAAACGTACTTATGGAGTGAACCACACTTTACAACATATAGTGCTTCTTATTGTTATGTAGTATGCTAGTAGTGGTCTATAATTGTAGAAAAAAAATTAACATGTTTTTTTTGCTCACAACAGATTTAAATTATGTACAGAAAGAAAAATCATTATGCCTTTAAAGAGTGAGAAAAGAAAAAGATATAAACAGGCTTACTTTTCCAAGAAAAAACAAGTACAAAATTTCTCTAAACAACAATGTGTGGAAAAAAAGAAGAAAGGTCCTGGTAAGAGAACAAAGGATTTTATAAGGAAAATAACACAAACTAAAAAAAGTGTGGAGAATCAGGAAAAAAAATATCTGTAACTACATAGAAAAACCTGACAAAAAAGAACAATGATGGAAAACTGTGTGGTAAAGATATTGTGTATAGTAATAGACGAAAAAATCAGTTTGTTGAAATTCGGAAGCGAATGTTTTATGACAGAGTTGTTTTAAATTTATTAAAAAATATAAAGAAATGTAAAAGAATTAAAAAAAAGTTGTTCATTTTAGTAATCAATAGGATTCGAACACTAGATAAGCCAATCAATGTTATGAAGGTCAAAAGTAAGTGGAAAAGACTAATTAATAGAACAAATTTTTGTAATGTTTTTTCTGGAGAATGGAAACATAGTTCAAGTTGTGAGCCGTTTTTTATTGAAGGGAGTTACCTTCAGAGTAATGATTTGTTGCATGCAGTTGACACCAGTGGTCGAGCTTATGAGATTAAGAATGGTTGTCCGATTGAAAAAGAGAAAATTGTCCCTAGAAATGCAGAAGAGGTGTTAGCTGATGAAGTTGAAAGGAGACGTCCTAAGGCTCCAGTGTACACTTGGAATTGTAGTAGTATTTGTAGTGTACGACAGAATTCAATTGATTTTTTTCACAATTTCTTACGTAAGTATACTAAGAAAAGTGTTAAACAAAAGATTAAGATGTTGCAAGAATTAGGCCCTTGCAGAGTGAGAGAAAAAACAGGTTTGCAAGGTCATTCTCTGGCTTGTCTTTCTAAAAAAGTATGTCAGAGTGTTTTTCATCATTTCAGGATGTTAGCAGTGCATCATAGTGAAGTGAGGAAATTAGCGAGAAGGTTGTATTATGCAAAAAGTCCAGCACTTAAGCTAAAACAGTTAAACAGTGCTCTTTTGCATGGATCTGTCTTAGATGTAATCAACATTTGTGAAGAAATTGAGGTTAGTTACTTTGGTCCTGAAGAAGACAGCGCAGAAACAGATACATTAATTGAAGGAAATGTGGAAGAAAATGTACAGAATTTTAGTACAGAAAAATTTGAGCAAGAAATAACAAGGTTTAAGGTCATTTCGGAAGAAAGGCCAAACTTTTCTTGTATTTGTTGTAGACAAATTCATGATAGAAATCAGACCAGGTTAGTTGATCTATATCATCAGTGGAAGGAATTTGCAACGTATTTGTTGGTAGAGAATTGTTTTCATTTGGGTTCTGATCAACGTATTTGTAAATATTGTTATAATAAATTAAATGAAAACAAAATGCCTGCTAGAGCTGTACATAATAATCTTGAGTTGGTAAATATTCCTTCTGAACGGATGGATTTAAATACTTATGAGTCTATTCTTATTCAATGTTTGCATCAATTTCATGCTATTGTTCGTATGGAGCCCAAGACAGGGAAATTGCCTCCTTCAGATTTACAGAGAGGATTAAATGGAAGAGTTGTATATTTGCCTCTAGATTTAAAAAAAAATATTGAAACAATTGGAGTATTCTTGTTAATGGCGTTCCTATGAAGAGTAAGAAAATCTGGCAAGAATTAGTGGATGTTAGAAAAGTGAAAAAGGCAACGTTGTATTTGGGAAAAAATAATCAATACTATAAAAATGAATATATACGAGAAGAGGAAACAACTGTAGAAGAGGACAGTGATTTGTCAACTGGACAAATTGAAAAAGTGGATGTGTCCAGAACTGAAGAAATATATGAACATTTTAGAGTGCATCCACTTCACTCTAAAGAAGTGATGGGGAATACTATTGAGTTATTCCAAATGAAAGAAGCCAAAGGAAGTCCCATTAGTGTATGGTAAGAAAGCTTGGAAGCTCATTGTTTCCCTCAGTTATTTCCAACAGGCAAAGGTGGACAATATAATGAACGACCTGTGCAGATTCCTGCATCTGAATACCGGGCATCAAGATTATATGCAGAAGATCCAAGGTTTCGCCGATGTATTCCATATTTGTTTCATCTTCTGTTTGAGAGTTACTTGTCCGGAATTTCTCATGCAGTGAACCATATACTCAAAAGTGGAGTACATCAGCTAAATGTTTCGGCAAAGGACTTTATGGATAAAGTCCAACAGAAAGATACTGCATGTCAGCGCGGTACTAATGAGTATTGGTACCGTCGTTATGGGGAATTGAAATGTATGCTAAGAAACTTAGGAACTCCTACATGGATCCTTACTCTAAGCTGTGCAGAGTATGCTTGGGAAGATTTACTTCAATTTCTTCGAGAGGAAAATGCAAACATAGTAAATATAGAATACAAGATACCTGGAGAACTGTGCTTTTTGGATCCAGTTAATGTATGTAGGTATTTCAATCATAGATTGGAAGCTATGATGTCTTTTATCATAAACAAAAAAAATCCTCCTCTTGGAGAGGTTCTGGATTTCTTTTGGAGAAAGGAGTATCAAGCAAGAGGTGCTCCTCACATACATATGCTGCTATGGATCAAAGATGCCCCCAAATTTGGAACAGATTCAGATGACACAGTAATGAGTTTTATTGAACAATATTCTATATGTGCTATACCAAAAAGTACAGAACAAAAGAATTTAAGACATCAAGTCTTACGGTTTCAAACCCATCGTTGTGGAAAATACTGTTGTCGAAAGTACAAATCTAAGGATAAGTTCTACACAAAATGTCGATTTGGATTTCCACGTCCAGTAATATCAAAAGGAAGAGTGAACAATGTTATGTCTTCTTTGCGACATTCTGTCACAAGAAAATCACCGAAAAATACCTACAACTTAAGAAGAAATGAAGAGTCAAAATACATAAATGACTATAACCCAGTCATTTTATCCATGTGGAATGCTAACATGGATATTCAATATGTTGCAGACAACTCCATTGCTGTGGCTCGATATGTAACGTCTTACATTACTAAATCTGAAAAAAACGGAACTAAAGGAAATGTGGGAAGAAATTTCTCATGAAAAGAGCCTAAGTAAGAAATTGTACAGCTAGTTTGAAGATGTTGTCTCATCGAGAAATCGGAGCATATGAATGTTCAGATCGCTTATCATCTGCAAGTCTATACTCCAAATCTAGAACAATCATTTGGGTGAGTTTAGGTCTTGCAAGAACACGAAACCGAGTTTTGAAATCTGTACAAGAAATTGAGTATTTAGCAGAGAGCGAACCAGACAGTACAGATATTTTGAAGACAAATATGTTGGATACATACTATCCAAATAGAAGTAATCATCTGGAGAACGTTTGCCTCTATGAATTACTGCAAAGCTATACTTTCAAGAGGAATATTAGAGAATATATCAATAAAGGAGTATATGCTGTCATTGGATCTGAAGGATGTTTAATGAAACAAAGAAAAGGACATTTGATTAATCACCGAAAACTGAGTTGCAAAACTCCTGACAATAGGGAATTTTACTATTTAGCTCTTTTGCAACTCTTTAAGCCATGGCGTACAGAACTGGAACTACTTGGAGATTTTGACAGTTATGAAGATTCATTCAACACAACTAAAAATACTATAGAATGTCCTGTTTTTACTAATTATCTGAAAATGTTGAATGACGAAATACAGCAAGAAGCTACAATTGCAGCAAAGATTGCTAGAGACAGTTCTCAAGACAGTCAAAGTTCTGCTTCGTTGAGTCAGAATCCACTAGGAGAACCAATTATCCAAAATGAAGCAGCAACTGCCATGGATGAGGTGAAAAGAGCCGTGCAACAAGCTCAAGACGATGTAATAAACGTAGAAGAATTGGTGAAACAACTAAATGTTGAGCAAAAACAAATATATGATCAAGTGACAGAACAGATTGAGCATGGTTTATATCATGAGAAAAAAGAGTGTTCATGTACGTCATTTTAACCTGTCCGATTATACGTGAGTGGAGAAGCAGGAACTGGAAAAAGTTTTCTAATTAAAGGAATTGCAACTTATCTACAGAAAAGAACAGAGTCGTCACTCTCTTGTGTTGTTACTGTTCCAACTGGGTTGGCAGCACATAACATTAAATGGATTACTTTACATTGTTTATTGATGCTGCCAGTAGAGCATGAAAATAAATTGGAATACCACAAGCTATCTGGAGAAGCTTGTTGTGAAGTTTCTAGAGTCTTGAAAAAATGAAACTTCTCAATATTGATGAGGTAAGCATGGTATCAAATTTAATGCTTGCCTTTGTGCATTTAAGAATGCAACACATCCTTAAAATAGAGTATGATGTGTTATTTGGAGGCAAACACGTCATAGTTTTTGGAGATCTACTACAACTAACTCCTGTGAAAGGACAGCCTGTATTTAAAACAGTTACACATGAAGACACCAGAAAGTGCCTGGGAAGCATTGGAAATGTTAATATTTGGTCATATTTCGAATATACAGAACTCATTACAAATATGCGACAGGCAAAGGATGCTGATTATAAAAGTATTCTTGAAGATATAAGAATTGGAAAAGTGAGTGAACATGGCAAAGAAGCTTTACAGGCACGATTACTTTCAAATTTGTTTCCAAACGAAAATATTGTTCCAGAGAATATATATAGAAAAATTGCAGAAAAGAAATCAGTGATATGCTTGATGCCAACTCTGCAAGAATGTTCAATATTCAATGAAAAAATGTTAAAGTTAGAAAATCAAGAAATTATAAAACTTGAAGATATTGATAGGATAGAGTATGAAGGAGCTACTATTATTTTGTCAGAAAAGTTGAAGTCAAAATTGGATTATTTAGAGAAATCAATATCTAAAACTGCTGGTTTAAAAAATAATTTATATGCATGTATAAATTGTCGGATAATTTTACGACGTAATTTACATGTGGAAAGAGGTTTAGTAAATGGAGCAATGGGTAATGTTGTTGATTTTGTTAATTACCCAAATAGAGATGACATTGAATTTTTGAAAATCAAATGTGATGAAATTGAAGAAGTACAACAATTGAGTTGTTGTTCAGCTCGATTTTTGCTGTGTAAAGGATTTATATGTCCGCCGAAAACAGTTTCCTGTTTGTTTGGCATATGCAGTGACTATTCATTAATCTCAAGGTTTAAGTGTAGATTGTGCTTTGGTGAATATTGAAAGTACTGTGTTTAAAGAGGGTATGGCATATGTTGCTTTATCTCGAGTCAGAACTTTATCTGGATTATACCTGATTGATTTTGATGAGACAAAGATTAGTGCAGATGTAAATTGTGTAAAAGAGTATAATGGGTTAAGAAGAGAACATGCTCCCAATTTACCTCAATATCCTTTATTTGAAAAGCATGTGGTAGGTCGAAAAAGAGGATACGAGAAAAATTGTAGTGAGGTTGTAGAGAAAAGAAAAAAACTAGATGAACCAGAAATAGTAAGCAAAAAGAAAAAGGATACTATTGAAGAGATTGTTGGTTTTCAGTTTGAAAACAGTTCTGGTGTCAACTACTATACTAATGTAGTGGTTAATGTTGTTTTTTTTCTTGAAACTTTACAACAACAAATTGTTGAAAATCAGGACAAAAGATTTTGTTGTTTGTTGAATTCTGTGTTTCAGAAATGTAGTAGAGATAAAAGTAAAATAGAAAGTGTTTCTGATATTCGAAATGTTTTAGACATATGTTCTAGTTTAAATCAATTTTCTCAGAATATTCAGCAAGATTGTCAGGGATTTCTAATGTATATGCTTGTTGTATTGCAAGATGAAGGTATAGATATTGAAAATCTTTTTGGCCTTTCTTATAAATGGCAACATGACTGTGACAATTGTTCGTTTTCAAGTAGTACTAATATAGACACTGAAAGATTTATATATTTGACTTTACCAAACTGCAAATCAGTGTCTTTTAATAATCTAGTTAGAGAAGCAAATCAAAACATGGTTTGTACCCAATGTAACTCACAAATGTTATCAACATTATTTATACAAAGATATGGACAGTATGTAATTTTAATGCTGCAACGATGCAAACCTGATGGAAGAAAACTGACAACTTTAATAAAAAATGTTGTGGCTTCTCAACTATCAATATCAGGAAGAACTTTTGTAACTGTAGCAATTATTTTCCATGATAGTCCTTCTACAACATCAGGACATTGCACAGCTTATTTAAAATATACAAAAGGCTGGACTCATTGTAATGATACTCAATTGATTTTAAAACAACATTTGCCTTATGACTTACCAAATTCTTACCTAGTGTTTTTACAACCAAAATGTTAGGGAAAATAATTGGCCTGGGAAAATTACTGCTATTAAGAAAGGGTAGTCTGGTGTTGAAAAGTACTTTGTAAGTGAGGGTGATCAAGTTAAAAGAATTCTTGTAGTTGAGGTAGAGGTAGTGTAAGTGTATGAGATAATGGGTGATGTGGGTGAGGGTGATCAAGTTAAAAATAATCTTGTAGTTGACGTAGAGGTAGTGTAAGTGTATGAGATAATGGGTGATGTGGCTATCACAGGAGATGTTGATCATCAGTGAGGCAGAGTTGTTTTAGATTTGTTGTAGTTGTTGTAGATGTTGGTGACATTTTTTATTCCCTTGAAGAGGTTTCTTTTAATGGTATACAGCTCCTTGCTAAGATAAAGGATGAGCAGAGTGTCATCGGCATACCAGATGAAGTTAAGATACTGATAGCATGCTAGTTGTTTAAGGTTCTAAGTACATGATAAATCACATCGGGTGGAGGTATAACCATTGTTAGATGGTACAAAAGATGTTGGTGCTTTTGACTCAGAAGGTTGGGAAAAGGAAGCTTAAAAGTACTATTAAGTAACTTCTAAACTGAGGATTTTACACATGCTATATGGCCATGCGGAAAAGTATCTGAAACAAAAAATGACTATTTCGGGTTAAATGTTGTTAGCATATGTTTGTACATAACTTTATTTAGAGTGTATAAAAAAGAAGTAATAATGTTTTGTTACTTTGTGATTGTTGGACACGTCCTATATTTATGTAAGAAATTGCTGTTTGAAAAAAACATTTAAGATATGTTTTTTCTAATTTTTACATTCTTAATGAAAATGTTGAATGGGTTTTTTAACGACATTCTTATTGATTGTTTTTTTTTTTGCCCGCTGTTATATGATGATTACTATTGAACTCATTGTTTTCAGTGAAATTCAATATATTCTGAGAACAGCAAAATAAGATACAAAGCGTATTGCACAAGTTATTTTGTATTGTGAAATATATATTATAACTATTTTTTCTTCTCTTCCACAGATACTATGGGGCAGATTTATGAAGGACTTGCGTCGCCGGTGCGTCACTTTTTCCCATGTTAAAAATGACGCACCGGCGGCGCAAGGCCTTCATAAATCTGGCCCTTAATTTATAAAAAAAAAATTATTAACTTGTCATTACCTATAAGGTAAGTATGATAAACAAAAAATACTTTTTCATCATTCTCTTACTTCTTTCCCTTTTTCCCTATCTTCACTCTCTCCCTTACTCCCCTTCCTTTACTCATTTTACTCCCCTTCTCTGACTCTCCTTACTCTCCTTCATTCACCTTTACACTCCTTCTCTCACCATCAGTACCCTTTTCTCACCCTCACTCACCTTCTCCTGCTCCGCCTTCCCCCTCTCTGTCCCTAACTTCTCTTTCCTTTCTTCCTCCATCACTACCCTTCTCTTGCTCTATCCCTCACTCTCTTCTCAATCCCCCCTCACTCTCTTTCCTTCACACCATCCCTCACTCACTTTCACTCACTCGCCTTCTCACACTCCCTCACTTCCTTTTGCCCACTTCCCTTTCTTTATTCCCTCCCTCACTCACCTTTCCTCCATCCATCTCTAAGTCTCTTCTTCTGTCTCAGTCACTATAACTGCCTCACTCCCTCACAGTCCCTCACTCTCCCTCTCTTTCTCTCTCTCACTGTCTCCCTCTCTCTCCACCACTCTTCCTTTTCTTTCCTCTCTCTTTCCATAAATCCTTCTCCCTCACTCACTACTTTTTCCTCTCTCTTAATATGCTTCTTTTTCCCTCACTCCCCTTCCCTTACCCTCATATCCCTTCCCTCACTGTCACTGCCCTTCACTCAATCTCACTCCTCTTCCCCTTCTTCATTTTCTCCTCTCTGTGCATCACTCCCATTCCCCTTCTTCTGCTCCAATTCCCTCACTCCATCCGTCAGTCCTCTACCCTCACTCCCCTTTCCACACTCCCTTTTGCTAACTCTCCTTCCTTTAGTCCCTCACTCCCCTTCCCTCCATTTCTCTCTCCCTCGCTCCCTCTGTCTCACTCATTTTAACCGCCTCACTCCCACTTTCACTCGTCTCCCTCTCTTTCTCTCTCACTCTCTCCCCTTCTCTCTCTCCCTCACCCTTCCTCTCTTTCCCTTTCTGTTTCCTTCACTCCTACTTTATCCCTCAGTCCCCTTTCCTCTCTCTTAATTTCCTTCCTTCTCTCATTCCCCTTTAGTCACCCTCATACCCTTTCTCACTGTCACTGCCTTTCACTTACTCTCACTACTTTACCCTCAATCCCCTTCCCTCACTCCCCTTCCTTCACTCCTCCTTCCTCACTCCCTCACTCCATCTCACTTACTCCCCTTCATTCACTCCCTCCCTTACTTTTTTTTCTTCCATGTTTCTCTACCTGTCTCCCTCTGTCTCACTCACTCTAACTGCCTCACTCCTTCTCAGTTCCTTGCTCTCCCTCTCTCCCACTCTCTCTCTCTCTCCCTTAACCCTAATCTCCTTTCCTCTCTCTATCACTCCTCCTCTGTCCCTCACTCACTTTCCCTCTCTCTTAATTTTCTTCTTTCTCCCTCATTTACCTTCCCCCACCCTTATACCCCTTCCCTAACTGTCACTGCTCTTCACTCACCATCACTCCCCTTCCCCCTCTCCACTTTCTCCTATCTGTATCTCACACCCCTTCCCTTTCCCGCTCTTTCCCTCACTCCCCCTCGTTCTCCTTCCCTCACTCCATTCCTTACTCCCCTTCCCTAACTCACTCCATCCCCTCAATCCCCTTCTCTCTCCTTCACTCACATTCTCTCACTTTCCCTTATCTCCCTTTTCTCATCCTCATACCCCTTCCCTCATCGTCACTCCACTTCCCATACCTACACTCCTCCCCTTTCCTGTCTCCATCCCCTGCTTCCTTTTACCCACACCCCCTCCCTCACTCTCCTTTCCCTTACTCTTTTACTCTCCTTACCTCACTCCCCTACTCGTAGTCCCCTTCTTTCAGTCATTCTTTCACTCCCCTTTCCTCACTCACCATACCCCCTTTCCTCACTCATTCCCTTAGTCTCTTCCTCCCCTTCACTCAGTCATTTCAGTCATTCATTTATGCACTACACATTCATTCAAAAAAAGTATAACACAGTATATAAAAAATATAGCTCTTCTTGGAGAAGTGAAGTTAGTTCTTAGAAGAACTGTTTTTTTGGTCTTATTTTTTTTTCTGTTTTTTAGAACAATTTTATATTTTTGGGGGATTTTCTGTAACAAAAAAGAAAACGGGTAACCAAAAACTGCTCAACAGGAACAGGAATGAAAAGAAAAGAAAAGAAAAAAAATTAACGGCAGGAGCATCTGTGCTGCCTCTTCTTTGCCACGATTAAGTCAATGCTTTGCTCTCCATAGCACAATATTTTGTTGCAATAGTTGCAACGTATGTGTACGTCTGCAAAATCCGGCCAGATATCTAGAGCAGTTGCCGATGGAGATGCTCCTGAAGAAGAGGTGCTGGGGACAGCAGCTGGAGGATTGTCCCTGAGGTCTTGAGTAGATGCCCGAGCATAGTTGATGAGATGAAGATTTTTCACATGCCGAATCATAGTTGCAATGCTGAAAGAATAATGTTTGGTGGCATCACCTCTTGAAAGGATGGTGCCACAGATTTTGCAAGTGACCTTGGAAGCATTTTCCTTTTTTACCCCTCTGTATATGTGAACAACTTCCAAATGAAAGATTCCTTGGTTTTTTTGGAGGTGGCTGTTCAGGAACAAACTCCACATCTGAATCAGTGGAAGAGTGCTGTGGCTGCTGCTGTTCTGCCATTTTCAGAAGGTGAAAAGCACAAACAATTCCTTGTAGATGTTTCTCCCTGGAAAGTGAAGCAACTTGTGAGGGAAGTGGGTGGGGTTTTTAAAGATTTGGAAAATAAACTACTATAAACCAATCAAAAGTTTTGTTTTCAAGTCACATGACTTTACGTGCGTGCAAGGTGCGCGCACGCATGCGCGCACGGTGTTCGCAAGAGTCACATGTGAATGACGTTTGGGAATTCACAAAGTGCGTTCCCGAGTACTATCTTTATTGCCACACTTGGGCAGAGATCCTTGGCATAAAATGTACTATACTCAGCAACACCAGTATATCAAACAAAACATTTCTTTGGCACACACAAAGTAGATCAATAAGGCCAACCATTAGGGCTCATATATACTCCTAAATTTAGAGCCTCCCCCCCTTTAAGTTGTACATTCTTGCCAAACCTGAAAGTAAATATATGTGATGCATCCTTAATTTCAGAGTGGAATAAACAATTTTTGAAAAAAAGCATGTTTTATTTTATGAAAATGAAAATCTTACCTTATACCTATATATTATGTTATATGTTTAATAAACTTCTTTTGAACTGAAACTGAAAATCTATTCCTCCTGTAATTCACTAGTTTCTGTGGTGGCAAGCACTTCAATACCCTCTTTTGTTGGGTGTTCTACTATGACAATGGACACATATAAGTACTTAAACTCATTTTTTTAATTTGATAAATTGTATTATAGTAAAAACACAAACAGATTTCATATTTAGTATTAGGGTAATCCACACCATAATGAATTAACAGATACAGTATATTCATGGAGATTTTTAGATTCGATAGTAAAGTTTTGCTTTTTATCTAACTCATGCTGATAGACTCCTTAAAAGCCTTTCCATCAGCCAGTAAGATATTTTATCTAGTAAATTATTTTATTTATACCACATCTATAATCAGGTCAATGAGCCAAATGAGCAACAATGTGGGACCTAAAGAAATAGAAAGAATAAAAGAAAAGCTAATCCTTGAATGCTTTGTGACAGAAGAATAGTGGCTTTTCTTCATTGTGGACAGAGGAAGGGCATTCCATTGCGTATGGGAAAGCAAATGCTGACACTGAAAGAACTCCAGTCTTTTTCCTTTTGTAACTCTCGTTTTGGAATTCTGCTGTGAATAAATCTTTCTTATGAAGTCTCAGCCACTCCAAGCTTCTAATGGATGTGGATTTGTAACTGTGACCTCCCAGTGTCCAACTTTTTAGAATGAGGACTGCTGTTGTGTTTGCTGGTTGAGCAGCCAGAACTGTCAGGATTGGCCATGTAAGTAAGGGGGCTCACCAAACCCTCAGGGGCCTATACACAAACAGTGGTGGCTCCTCCGCTAAGGTGGAGGAACATTGCCCTACTGATTAAAGCAGTCCAATGGAAAAAAATTAAATGATAATAAAACAAGGTATTATCATTGTATTTGTAGTATTACAGTTGCCCCCAGCTTAGGGCAGGCTGGGACATGGCTCATCATGTCTCAGGGAGGAGGTGTGCCTGATGCTGCACATAAAATTTGCATGACTGTTTGGCTGGCCTGCTTGGGCCGGCCAAACAGTCATATGCACTTTGCAAGTTCTCCATCCAGGTTGCATTACAGCCTGGTTAGAGAACATGCCCAGGCTCCCACTCCCTCTCTGAGCACTGAACCACAGTGCTCAGACCAATCATGACGCTGCTATCAGCAGTGTCCTGATTGGCTAGGGGAGTCTGGAAGCCTGGTTGCTTCCTGTTCCTAGTTCCTGCGAGGAGAGGCAGCAACGGGAGACACGGACCGGCAGGTAAGTTTTCTTTTTTTATTCATTTCCTACCCCCCCCATCTTCCCGTGCCCACCCTACCAGCCACCACTGTACACAAACTGCATTTTACAGTACATAAAGTAGTACGGCAGCAGTACTCATGCATTATAAAATGCTATTTACAAGCTTACAGATGTAGACATGCAAGTCTACGCCAAAGTCAAGTCAAGTCAAGTATTTCTTTATTTGGTTTCTGGCAGATAAAAAACCATAAAAGCAAATACTTTAAAACAGAATATACACAATTTTTTAAAAAGCCGAATACTGACAATAACTTTTAGTTATAAAAGAATACTGTTAAAAACAATAATAACATTTAATCACTTCATTATGTTTAACGAATGTTTACACCCATTCTTTCTGATCTGGGAAATATTTTAACAAAGTTTATCATTCACGCTTTACGCTTTAATCAGTCGATTTGTTTAGGTTTTATGCCCCTTTACAGATTAAGACGATGTCTAAAGATGTATTTTAGAAATTTAACAATGCACCTCGGCATCCACTCCTCCTCCATCGACTGTAGGAATAACGTGGCCGGACGGCACCTTCTTATTCCCACGTGTTTAAGTAGAGGGATTAACCAGATCTTCCTATGTTCACTGTAGAATTTGCAAAAGAACAGAGTATGTATAGTTGGCTGGGTAGAGTTCTCATCACACGGGCATAGGGATAGTGCTACACCTAAGTCTAAATCTATCCTCAGAAATGGTAAATAGCAAAAAAGTGTTGAGTTATACCCAGGTGGAGTATTAACCCCTTCCATGCTAATGACAGAACGGTTCCGTCATCAGCATCGGTAGAGCTGTGCTGATGACGGAACCGTTCCGTCATGACTCCGCCCGCGCAAGGCGGAGTCAGCACAGGCGGGGAATACGCCCCGCACGCAAGGGGTTAAATATAGATATATGGAAATATATACATGTATGTTTACCTTTATGAATAGGCACATGGAGTGTTGTTTCTGCTCACTGCCGCTGCCAGCATTGTGGAGGGGAGTAGGAGGGAGCATCTTCCATGCACAGAACTGGTTTGAATGCTGCTTCTGCTGCTGGATGACAGAAGCAACCATGCAGACTCTGGGAAACCACCTGGTCACCATCAAAATGTGTGCAGTTGCCCCACCAGGACACGTTCACCAATTGGAAAATACACAACCACATAGTGAATCAAAAGTTGCAGAAAAAGAAGGCAGCAAAGAAGAAAAGAAAAACTTTTGGTCATACAGCAGCTGCAACAAGGGTTTTGCTTGGTGTAAAGAAAGCAGCATTCACGTCAGTGGTGGTCAGTAATTTAAGCAGGCGGAGAGGAGGAGGCAGGTGGGCCACACATACACACACATACATATTCACAGCAGCACACACACACTAGTATACATATATACATACATACAGACGAACACCCATGCACGCATGCACTAAACATAAAAAACAAAAGCTTTCTGGGTCACAGAGGTGATCTCAGGCACTGGGATGGAAGCCTCTGAGGTTCCTGGAGGGTTGGGACTGCTGCCTCTTTTCAGTGGCCCCTCATGGGTCAGACAATGAGAGGAGCTGGCAGTCCTTCACTCGTCACAAAGTGTGATGGGTCAGTTTGACGAGTGTCACTAAAGGACACTTGGCCCTTGGCTTTTCAGGGCTTAAAATTGAGGCACCAATGTCTGATTGTATCAATGGCATCTCATCATGTGGTGGAGGACCTTCAAGCACTTTGCCGGACTGAGGAAGTCACGTCTACAGGGCTGTGAAATCCTCACCTCAGGCAGCCAGTGGCCGACGTATTTAGTGCATGTACAGCACCTTGCAGCCTGACTTAAACATAAAGAGCATCTGTCATGCTGACCTTTGCTGAGGCAGACAGCCTAATAGACTCTCTTCTTGTCTGGGAAAACGTGGTGGGTTGGGCCCACTCCTCCTTTAAGGACAGACCGCTAATGATTTAGGTTAAAGAACACCCCTTAGTGCTTACAGTGTGCCAAGTTTTAGGTTGTGCACTGGCAGTGTGCTCCCTGATTGCTTCTTTGACTTTGTGCCCTTTTCTATAATACGGCGCAGGTGCATAGGCAAAGGCACTCTGATGATAGTGCTGGCACTGTGTGTGTGCTAGCGCTTTCCATAATACAGAAGGGACCGCACAAGCTTCTGCGGCCCCTTCTGTAATACGAAGGTGCCCAGGGGCACGCCAAGCTTGTGTGTAGTATTTAGTTTTGCATGTAAAGAGTTTCCTTTTTTGAAAAAATGACACTGATTTGATATTTATTTATTGAGCGTTAAATGCTGCATTCCTTAAATCTGAATTTCCAGCCCACAACACCTGCCTGCATTACCGTTGGACTGCTCTGCCTCCCTACCCTGAGTCAAAAGCTAAAACTCCCAAATATGAGGGTGCACCACGTCTAACTCAGGATAACAGATTCAAATGTTGTCACAATTGACACTTCTGATTACCCTCTGACAAAGATTTCCCACACATGGGAGCATATTTACAAGCCCCTAGCACCACTGGACCGTCACTTATTTTCATGCTTGCTGGTGCTTAATGGAAGCCTAGCTTTAAAAGGCTGTGTTGCTTAATACAACCTTCTAAATATGGCCCTCTGCAATGCAGTTTTCTGATGGAATGCATTGGGTGTTGCTCTGGGCTTTCCCAGCAACACCGATAGCTTTTTGAAACTGCCACAGATTAAGAAGGATCTGTAAATCTGAGGTAGTGCTAAAAACTAACACTTTCAAAAGGAGGTATTAATGTGGCACAACAAGGAGAAATACTTTATTTCTCATCGTTTTTTACTCTTGCTAGGTGTGCTGCATAGAAGGAGCAAAACATCATTAATGATTGTTTTTGGGCAGTAAGGTGTTCCTTCCTACATAAACGCAATCATCCCTGCAATGCAGAGTGCCTGCATTGGCACTAGGCAGCTTTTTTAGTGCCTGCGCAGGTGTGAGCACAGGGATGCGCTGTATTCTTATTAACCAGGCACATCCCTGCATTTTAAAAATGACGGAGCTTGGTACTGCAAAATTGATTGAAGCACAGAACTACACCATATTCACGTAAATATGACCCATGGTCTGGGACCAAACACAAAGACTTGTCCAAGGTACATGGAAGCCAAGGTTATATATGCTTCAGATGAAAAACAAACATGCAAAAACCAGTTCTGATTAACGATTTTTGTTGAACCGGTTTCCACAAGTTTATCTCCATGAAAGGCATTCACCATGTTGAAAAAAACAATCTAGTAAATGTTCTTCTTGTTGAAAATTCTTAAATTCAGTTTGCTTTTCTCATTTCATTGAAATCCCTCTTTTTTCCCTTTGTAATTGTGGGGAGTTCTCCCTGTATCCTCTACATTTAAATCCTGTGCCTTCTGCTTCCTCAAGTTTTTAATCTACCCCAATCTTCTTTCTTCTTTGATTCATCAGGGAAAATTCACCCTTGGACTCCATATTTCTACCTTCTTTAGGCAAGTTTGTTTTTACCACTCCGTTCCCTATCCAACTGATTTTTGATCAAACTCCTGTGCACCTACCACTTTTTCCACCACCCTCTTTTCTTTACTTTCCTTTTTCCTTTTTGTTCTTCGTTTATGACTGTCTTCTTTGACTTCTTCCTCTTTTCTCTTTTAAATTGAGTCATCAAAGACATAGAAAAAGGACTGCTGCAATCTTTGTTATGTTTCTTCTACCCTCACATTTTTTCAAATTTAAAAATGCTTTCCTCACACACGTCCTATCATTTTAGGAATGGCAAGACTTTGATTTTTTTTTTTTTGCCAGAGAAAGCTTCAGTTTTGCTTGGAAATGAGTATTCCCTACTTTGACAGTTCATCAAAAAGTTTTCTCAGACTGGTTTGTAACACCTTGACATTCTCCATTCTTATAATTTATCAAACAGACATATTATGAGAATCCATAGCTTAGGGCCCAATTTGATGTTGGACGGAAAACAGCTTTCCATCCACCATCCTGGGTTTCCGTATTTCGATTTTTACTCTTTGAGGGAAGCCCACGGGGAGATTCCACTCCTCTTCCGAATCTGTGGATCTGTGAGCCTGTCGAATCAGGAGAGGATTTGTAATCCCAATATTGACGGCAGAACCAGGCTCAGCTCCACAGTCAGGATTACCATGTCGGTTTCTGACAGCCATTCCATGTTGGCCTTTCTTACATGGAATGGCTGTTGGAAACTGACTTTGGCGGCCCCTGGCATAGCCCTCTTCCCCCCTGGCCCTCATCCCTACACCGGGTGGCAGACACCACAGAGTGCCTGCCACAAGGTGCAGGGATGTTGAAAACATTAATTTTTCAATGGAAGCTTGTGCTGTGTGCCTTTTCCGCCTGCCACACAAGCTTCTATCTAACAATGAATGTTTGTAATTACGCTATGGCGGGCTGCATCATAATACTGCGGAAAGAATTGTTGAACTAAGGTCAGGCGGTTCCTTTCCACAACCTCCGCCCGACATCGAAATGACCCCCTCGGAAACACTTAAAGTCAAGGTCAAAATCTTGAATTTAGTTGAGTATTATTAATTTGATGCATTCCTAAAGGATGTCTTTCTGATGCTAAATCTAAATTCTGATAGAGCACTTGCTGCATGCTTGTTTCAAAGATTGATTACATGAGCACTGCTGTTTTGGGTAGTAGAGCTATGTGGCATAATAATATTGTGGTACAGTTTCATATGAGCATCTTTGGCATGGCTTTAATTGTTCAGCATTCCTATTCCAGTGAGATTGATTTAGGAGAAATAAGAGAAATGCCCTCTTTACTCTATGTGAATCCTAATCGTGGTATAATGTCTCCTGGTCATTCTTCAACTTCTATCTGCCTGCTTTGAATGTGTAAAATGCATTTAGTGTGAAATTAGTTTATTTTGCTCCATAGTAAAATCACATATACTTTTTCCTAGAAATCCTGTGTTATTATGAAACTGTGGTCAATGGAGAAATGCTGCCCAGACGGGACAATTACACACTGGATGACGCAGTTGACTTAAACTGCCATCCCGGATTTGTGGCTCTGTACAGCAAAGACAGAAAACGAACATGCACGATAAAGGGCTGGGTGCCCCCGTTACAATGTGAAAGTAAGTAGTGTAATTCTTATTTCATAATGCTTCTTCAGTTTCAATATATTTGTGTGTTACATTATAACGATAAACGCTGTTGCCAGATGTAACCCTGTTTAGCCGTGTATTGATTCCTTTGGAAACTTAAATTTTATATAGGTCTCCACTATTAGTTCCAACTTTGCAGTAAAGAAAACACATTTTAAAGGGAGCAGCAATTCACTACTTGTAAGTTATCCATACACCAAATACAACGGCACTTATAGTTTTTCTCTCCATATCAGCCAACTTCCTTCAGTAGCTGGCTCACCACTGTACTACTACCTGAATGATGATAAATCAGGTTCACTCTTTATTTGCTGGATTGGCTGAAGTACCAAACTTAACATTTCCACTAATGATTTATCACAGTCCTTACCCTTTTATATTAGTTCGTTCTGAGTTCTCACAGTGTACTACAGAAGTGTCAATTTAAGGCAATGAGTATTAGGGATGAAGTTCACCTCTATATTTAGGTATGATAGTATTTAAATTCTTGTGCATCCTGCTTGACATCAACATCACACATTTTTCATGGTTACATTATCATTGCCTGCTTCAAGTGGAATGCTGTGTTGTATCCAAGATGTTTTTGTTCCCCCCAAAAATCATTGTAATGCTATGATATATTCTTCGCAGACTACGGTGCAGGTGGCAATGCTGTTTTAGGTTCATAGGAATAAAGCACGTAGGGCCATATGTGCCAAGCCTTTTTCCCGTTTGCAAACAGGCAGTCTGCAAATGGGAAAAAGCCTTTTGGGATGTATCATCCCAAAAGGTCATCGCAAAATAGAGAATCGCAAAATTTGCGATTCTCTATTTTGCGAATGCATTTAAGGAAGTGCAAATTGCGATTCCTTAAATGCAATTCTGGAAGCACCAGAAATTTGCTATTTGGCCTTAAAGAATTGCAAATTGGTGGTAATTTGCGATTTTCTTTGAAAAAACACTTTGTTTATTTTTAAAAAGTGTCATGCATATTTAAGGGGTGCAACAGGGTGTCCTTTTGGCACCCTTGCAACCTTGAAATTGCATTATCAATTTGCGATTCTCTAATTGCTAACCACAAATTGGGAATGTCTTCCCATTCATTTCTATGGGCCTCCCAGCCTATTGGAATGAATGGGAAGGTATTTCTTATTGGCGAATCTCAATTTGCGATTTGCAAATAAGGAATATGTAGGATTTGCTAAATGTTTAGCAAATCCTACATACATTGCATTTGACCATTCTCTAATTGCGATTCGCTAAAAATTGCAATTTGAGAATCGCAAAACTCTTTTTTGATACATAATGGCCCCAAGTAATTGTGACCCTTTATCTTTCTTTTTAGTTGCTCCAAGTAAAATATATGTATAAAATCAAAGTCAGACAAAACCTTAGCTCAAGGAGAGTAGAAAGTGCAAACCATTTTAGCAGTCAAACTGTCACACATATGGGTTCTGAACAGCTGTGGTCGGTAGTGAAAGTAGCTGCCAGGCAGTGACGTGGGTAGGGGCAGGGTGGGGGGTAGTAAACTATGGATTATGGAGATTTACAGGTAGGTAAACATATAAATAAATAAAATGAATTTAATTGCGCCCACTGCATCCCCAAATGCGATGCACTGCACGCAACAAATTTCGTTTTATTTATTTATATGTTTACTTACCTGTGAACCTCCGTAATCCATAGTTTACTACTCCCCACCCTGCCCCTCCCCTCGTCACTGCCTGGCAGCTGCTCCAACTACTGACCGCAGCTGGTTCTGAAGAGGTCTACCTTTTATTAACATGTTGTAGAAATAGGGTAGTAGTTACAGTGGTGTTACTGAGGCTGTGGGGCAGTTATATGTGAGTATATATATATTATATATATATATATATATATATATATATATATATATATATATATATATTACCTACTGGCGTGTCGCCAGTAGGTATATATAGTTAGGATTTTTTCCCTATGGGATTTTTGAAAATTCTATGTCTAATAACTTTGGCGTTTGTGGACGGAATCGGCTGAAATTTTCAGGAAAATGGCACATTTTGTTACTGAGCAGCCCCTGAAAATTTGGGGGGGTTTACTCAAGGGGGGGCCGAGAAAAAAGGGGGGTCCCAAAACGCGTTTTACCCATGTTAATTTCCACAGGGCGGTTGGCCTCACTTTTAGCTCGAACGGCTGAATGGATTTGCACGAAACTTGGCAAAATTGTAGGGACTGTTAGCCCGATGTGCCTTTGCTAGGTCTCAATATATGTGCTCCAGTGGATTTTGAGAAATTAACGTTCAAAACAAGATATATATCTGTAACAGCGCTCCGGGCTGCGCTCCGGTCCGCTTACTTTTCGCGAAACGGAACTTTGCGATGCGAAGCTGATTGGCTCCCCGGTGTCTGTCAACATTCTAAACAGTCCGGAGCGGCCGCCATCTTATCTCTCGGTAGGATCGAGAGAGAAGAAGAGGTGAAAAACGAAGGGGGAATTTAATGAAAGGGGGCAAGGTATACCCCTCTTGACCCCCTAGGAATGTTGTTGGGGTTATTAAAGGGTCCCGTGGGGAAAATAAAAAAAAAATTATTTTTCACGGTAGAAGCGCTTCCCGGGCCGCGAACTGGGCCGCAAACTGGTAGCGAAACGGGAATTCGCCATTTTGTGCTTCGTTTTAATTAAATTACTAGGTATAAGGGGGTGCGGGAGACGTATCCTAATCCCTTATGTTTTCTGAGGGTGGCTGAGGAGGCTCATATATGTTGATATATGTCTTCCAGCGGCTGTGCGTGCGCCATCTTGTCTCTCGGTAGGATCGAGAGAGAAGAAGAGGTGAAAAACGAAGGGGGAATTTAATGAAAGGGGGCAAGGTATTCCCCTCTTGACCCCCTAGGAATGATGTTGGGGTTATTAAAGGGTCCCGTGGGGAAAAAAAAAATGATTTTTCACGGTAGAAGCGCTTCCCGGGCCGCAAACTGGTAGCGAAACGGGAATTCGCCATTTTGTGTTTTGTTTTAATTAAATTACTAGGTATAAGGAGGTGCGGGAGACGTATCCTGATCCCTTATGTTTTCTGAGGGTGGCTGAGGAGGCTCATATATGTTGATACATGTCTTCCAGCGGCTGTGCGTGAGCTTTTTTTTTTTGCTGCGTGACGTCTGTTAACGTTCGATTCGATGGAAATCAGGAAGTGTTGACCGCCAATTTGTCAGTGCGATAAAATATTTTGTTATAAATGAATCCTTATTGATAAACATTGTCTGCGCCATCTTGCCTTTTTTCCAATGCCACAATTTTGTCGTGCACGGCAGCCATTTTAGATGCCAGGCCGGTCCCAGGCTATCACCTAGCCCTGCGGATGTAGTTTATGGCCCCAGCTCTAGAGAATCCAGACATGCCAACCCTCCCGATTCAAGCGTGAGACTACTGATTTCAGTGCTAGTCTCCCGCCTCCCGATTTCTGCAAGCAAAAACCCGGGGGCATATTACCAACAACTAGCGATAATTTTTGTCTCTAACTTGTTTAGAGACAAAAATTATCGCCGCACATCGGCGATTTTTATCGCAGATAAACCTTGCTATTAGCAAGGTTTATCGCAAATGCGATAAAAAACGGCCGCAATGCATGAATATCGCTGAAAAGACAGCGATATTCATGCATTATCGAGCAAATGCTCTTAGCCATGTTATCCACCTCCCATTGGATAACATGGCTAAGAACTGCTCAGGGCAGGTGTTAGCTTTTGGAGATATTCGCGCTTAGCGCGAATATCTCCAAAAGTTGGTAATAGGAGATAGCGATGTTAGGGACTGTTTCCAGTCGCTAACATCTTGGCACGCCCACTTTGCATGTCATTAGTGATAAATATCACTGACATGCAAAGTGGGCCCAAGATGGTCGCTATCTCCTTTTAGCTGTCACTAACTGGTGTTAGCGACAGCTTGGTAATAGGGAGATAATTTTATCTCCGCTTTCTTGGCTTTTAAAGCCAAAAAAGCGGAGATAAACCCCCTTGATAATATGCCCCACGATTCCTCGGGGGTTTCAGCTGACAGGGCTTGGTATTGTGTTACGTGGTAATTCTTCCAGGAAACGTCAGAGGGTCGATGCAGGGGTTCTAGAAGGGGTGATAAACCATTTAAGCCTCATGAACAAGCGCATGGTCTTTTAAAGATCTGTGAAGTACTCGGGGCGGCGGTGTGTGTGTGTCCTCTTTCAGGAGCGGGCGGGGGGGGGGGGGGGGCACTGCCAGCAACTTGCCAGGCCAGGCAGTGTTCAACACTTGCATCACCCTTTCTCTGCCTGCTATTGCGCTCCATGCTTCGGAAAGGTAAGAAAAAGAACGTGCATTTGAGTTTGAAATGTCCGATCCTGTAGCAGTACACTTGCAAAGCCCACACATGACAATAACCCGATTCAAGGCCCCATTCACCCGATTTTGTAAAAATATATAGCACTCCAACAAAGTAGGATTATAAAACTTTATTAACTTTTAAATATAACGAACGCAACAAAAACTGTAAATACATTTAAAAAAATTTTGACAAAGAAAAGCAACAATGGTCAGAAGCTGTCTTTTGTGCGAATAGTCCCAAGGCAGCACAATGTGCTGAGTTCTGGACGGCACCCAGGTGATGTCACCTGGGTGCCGCACTGGTTTTTGGTTTCCTACAATGCAGCTCAGAAAAACAGCGTGGGGCGTCCCGGGTGGTGCGGGGGGAGGCCTCGTCAGTAGCGGTCTGTTGTGCGAATAGTCCCAAGGCAGCAGAACGCGCTGAGATGTGGATGGCACCCAGGTGATGTCCAGTAAACTGCCGCACTGGTTTTGGTATCCTACAATGCTGCTCCGAAAATTGGCGTGGGGCGGCCCGGGGGGGGGCGTGGGGGAGGCGGCGTGAACGGCCCTCCTCAGGTGGCGGCCATCCAGTTGAGTTGCGCCCGCTCTTGCGGCTACAGCGTCTCGCTCACCATGTAGTTGAGTTGCGCCCACTCTTGCGGTGCAGCGATAGGCGGCTGCCACAGGACTCTTAAAATGGCGGACGGCTCTTCGGTTTTGGGCCTGGTCCACTAAAATGGCCCTGGGACACCTTGGAACTCGGACGCTTGCCTGCTAGGGCTTGGGCTCCATTCTCGAAAGCGTCCCCTCAGCCGTGAAGATTCTACAAAAGTCTTGGGGGCCCTCGACTCCTGCAGGCTTCCGGTGGGGAGCGGCTGCCATGATTGCTCGCGGAATGACCACGACGGAGCCACGAGACGGTGGTGCTCTCATGCTGACGCCAGCTTCAGTCTGAATCATCCAGAAACAAGGTGGGGCTTTCATCGTTTGGGAAAAAAAAAATTTCTAAACCAATGAAAAGTGTTATTTTTAGGTCATATGACCAAGCCTTCCATCTTTAGGAAACCAAAAGTAAAATGAACCAATGAAAAGTTTTATAAACAAGTCACATGACCTGTTATGCGGCATAGGGCTACAAAAAGCGTAGAAAATCCGTTGGCACGTGAGGCGGCGTCAGTAGCGGACCGATGTGCGAATAGGCCGAAGGCAGCACAACGCGCCGAGATCCGGATGGCACCGAGTTAGTGTCCAGCAAGTTGCTGCACTGGTGTGGCTATCCTACAATGCTGCGCCGAAAGTCGGCGTGGGGCGCCCCATTGGCCTGTGAGGTCACGTCAGTCAGTGGGGGCTGTGCGTCTCCCCCAAGATGGAGGCTCCTCGGCTGCAGTGGAGCGCCCCTTAGCGTTTCACTCACCGTCCAACTGAGTTGCGTCCGCACTTGCGGCTACAGTAGGCCGAAGGCAGCACAACGCGCCGAGATCCGGATGGCACCGAGGTGGTGTCCAGCAAGTTGCCGCACTGATGTGGCCATCCTACAATGCTGCGCCGAAAGACGGCGTGTCCAGCTGAGTTGCGGTCACTCTTGCGGTACAGTGACTCGAACGCGCAGAGATCCGGATGGCACCGAGGTGGTGTCCAGCAAATTGCCGCACTGGTGTGGCCATCCTACAATGCTGCGCCAAAAGACGGCGTGTCCAGCTGAGTTCCGGTCACTCTTGCGGTACAGTGACTCGAACGCGCCGAGATCCGGATGGCACCGAGGTGGTGTCCAGCAAGTTGCCGCACTGGTGTGGCCATCCTACAATGCTGCGCCGAAAGTCGGCGTGGGGTGCCCCGTTGGCTTATGAGGTGATGTCAGTAGTGGACCGATGTGTGAATAGGTCGGAACCAGCACAAGGCGCCAAGATCCGAATGGCAAGTCCTGGATGTTGAGTGCCATAGTTGAGAGTTCTGAGCAGTGCTTGTAAGACTGTCTGAAGCTTATTTGCACCTGCTGCAGCTTCACTATTGCCCTGGTGTGGCCAAAGATCGCACATGACATAGGCGGCCGGCTCCCGAGGTCCGGCGGAACTTTTTTCCTTTTCCTTTTTGCTTCTTGTCCCACAATCCGTTTCACCTGAAGACACGACCAGGTCCCTGAATGTGTGCAGGGGGACGTTATTGATTGAATCAAAATGGCGGCTTCACACAAAGCTGACTCAAGCGTTGCTGTTGATGCTATACAGACAAAAATTGGTTTTCAGTTTGTACATTCTTCAGGATTTTTTTTTCCATCCAAGGCTGATTGAGAGTTTGTAGAAAAATGGCTTCAGATTTTCCACATACTACTCTTCAACATTCTTCCTAAATGTAACAATGTGAGACTCACTAGGAGAACGGCTGTTTATCTGTCCTTTCAAAATGCTGCCAACAATATTTTCTGAATGGAAGACACCATCTTGTAGCATAAAGGGCCGAAATGGGTTCTGGTCTGGCCGATGGTTGGTGGAGACATTTTGACTATATCTTGGACCTGCCTGGCCTCGCCCAAAATGGCGCCGGTATAAATGGGACTCGTAACTCCTTGTTGTGTACTGGTTGAACAACCTTGATATCACGAGATATGAATGCAGTTTTGATGCTCATGGCGGGCGGGGACGAGAATTGATTGAATATTTTGACATCCCTATTGATATTAAGTTCTGATGTGTTATTGATTACTGTAGTATTGAAAGTTCGAATTAACGTCACCCATGGTACTTGCCCGCAAATGTATATCTAGATGATTTTTTTGTAAGTGGCCCTGTCGTAATTTAATTACAAAATGTACGTCCACCGATTCCGCAACTGTTAGACACCTTAGTTCTTGCAACCTAATGGCCCGCTCGTTACGTTCCTCTATAATGTAAATGTCTCCTCATCATATACGATTTCAGTTTGCTCCGTGGCCGGCCCACGTGGTTATAGGCCCGTATTTGTATACTGACATTTTCACAATAAAGGTTTTTAAAACAAAACATGGTAGTAGTATTTACATTGGTAAAGTTTTTACTTTTAGTCACTGTTTTCGAATCAGTAAAAGGCAAGTGAAATAAAGCAGTCCAATTACATGACGGATAAAAGGTATAATACGTAGGAACGCAGTAAAGATAAATGGTCAAGGGCAGTTGTGTTTTCCACTCCTGCAACATAAAGTGATCGATAAGAATCTGATAATCAGGCGTATCGGCGACTAAGACAGCAGGCCGAGTCTCTTTTACTCAACGGCTCCGTCATGGAACGAAGAAACGCCCTTTTTCTCAAAAAAGGAATATATTTTACTTGCAGGACAGTTGTAAATTTTCCAGGAAAGTACATTAGCCTGGAATATTATAACATATATGTTTAAAAAAAAAAAGTTCGAAATCAATAAAAAGCGTATTTTTTAGGTCATATGACCAAGCTTTTCATTATTAAAATAACAAAGGTAAAATGAACCAATAAAAAGTTTTATTAACAAGTCACATGACCTGTTATGCTTACGTTACGCGCTGCGCGCCGCGCCCCGGATCACTTCCGGGTGCGCTAACGCGGCGTGTCATATAACGCATTACGCGACAACGTAGGTCAAGAATATAGTCAAAATGTCTCCACCAACCAGCGTTCGGAACACAACCCCTTTCAGCAGTCCAAAAAGTTCTGTTAAATGACAACAGAGGGGACAGGCAACAAGAACCATCAGTCAAAGAGGGGAGGGCAAGTTCTTCTCTACCGGGTCATGTTGGGGCGCTACCGGAACTGATCGAATTGGTAGTCTACAGTGTTTCTGGATGTTTCAGACTAAAGCTGGCGTCAGCATGAGAGCACTACCATCTCGTAGGTCCGTCGTGGCCATTCCACGAGCAAACATGGCAGCCGCTCCCCACCAGAAGCCTGCGGGAGTCGGGGGCCCCCAAGACTTTTGTAGAATCTTCACGGCTGAGGGGACGCTTTCGAGAATGGGACCCAAGCCCTATCAGGGAAGCGTCCGAGTTCCAAGGTGTCCCAGGGCCATTTTAGTGGACCACGCCCAAATCTGAAGAGCCGGACGCCATTTTGAGAGTCCTGTGGCAGTCGCTTATCGTTGCATCGCAAGAGCGGGAGCAACTCAACTACATGGTGAGCGAGACGCTGTAGTCGCAAGAGCGGGCGGTAAACAGCTGAATGGCGGAAGAGGCACAGTGTAGCAAAAGCGGGCGGAATGGCAACTAAAACGGTAAAGGGGCGCCCCACTACAGCGTGTCTTCAGGTCAAACGGATTGTGGGACAAGGTCCAGAATAGAAGAGTCATCAAAAGGCAAAAAGTTCCGCCGGACCCCGGGAGCCGGCCGCCTATGTCGGGGGCGATCTCAGGCTAAACCGGTGCTATAAGACTTGGGGAGGGGGTCGGAGCCAAGCGTCTTCTCCGAGTCCGTGCCATCACACCGCTCCTCGGGGGCCTCCGTCAAGCGGTTTAGGAAGGTACCATATCACATTGTTTTCAAATGCAGTCAGGTCCACAAACGACCCTCACTTACTTTGAGAATAGTGAAGCTGCAGTAGGTGGAAATAAGCTTCAGACAGTGTTACAAGCGCTGCTCAGAACTCTGAACTATGGCACCCAACATCCAGAACTTATGCCATTTGAGAATGGCAGTGACATCGAAGCAACTCAGGGACCAAAACCATTAACGTACTTTCACGTATGAAAATCTTACTTGGGGAGGGGGCAGGAGCGAACCGCCCCCTCCCAGTCCGCGCCACCACACCGTATGTTGAAAATCTGAAGCCATCGTTCTACAAACTCAACCAACCTTGGATGGAAAAATCTAGAAAAATGTACAAACTGAAAACCAGTTTTGGTCTGCATAGCATCAGTAGCAATGCTTGCTATCAGAGTGCATGAGTTTCATGCTCGATCGATTGAGCTAGCCGGATCGGGCAATAAAAAGTATAAAATAGTTATGTAAATAGTTATTTAATAAAATGTTTTACCCTGTTTCTTTGCTGGTGTGTTGTATATATTTTTAATATTTGCATAGGGTTTGTCGGTATTTTGGGCGGGGTGGGTGACGGAGCCGAGCTGTCTTGCAGCCCTCATGGTGTGGAGCTCAGTTCATCTCACTATTTTCGTATTTCTCATGAAGGGTTGTTCCTAATATTTCTATTTTAGCGAGGTCAAAAAGAGATCCAATTAGTGGCCTACTGATTTTGCCCGATTAATTTTATTTTTTTACACGATTTTTCACGATTTTTCACTATCTGCAAAGACTAAACAGAGTATTGCGACTTTGTGCTTGTTTGTAAATAGAGAATGAACCAAAGAGAATCAATTGTAAAACAGTAAATGCTTGGATAACAATCAATCAAATGGAGAGACAAGCAGGCACAACGGATTACAACGGGGGTAAAGGCCTGCGTTAACTACTCTTCACTATCTGCAAAGAGAGAGTACTACTAAGAGAAAAGAGGGGGGGGGGGCAGCGTTCAAAGCACATCAGCGTGCATAAACACGAAAAAGTTTTTACCTATCACGTACTTGACATTTGACAGCTTTTGATATTTGCTATTAAAAAACCATTGAAATTCACAGAAAAAACCATAGGTTTTAGGCCATATATAGTTAGGAATTTGCATTTACAAAACCTTGAAAATTCACTGAAAAAACCATTGGTTATAGACCATATATAGTTAGGGATTAGCCTTTTCAAAACCTTATTTTACTCACACAAAACCATTGAAATTTCATATATAGTTAGTTGCACTAACTATATATCGCGCACCCGCAATCCACTGCTGATGATGTCACATATTACATCATTCATGACATGGTTAGTGACATCACTGATGACATCACTGATGACATCTCAAATGACATCACTGATGACATCACTGATGACAACATCCAGTGACTGTATGTTTCTGTAAAGTTAAAATATGTCTTACATATTGAAGAATGAGTGGATGTATAAGTGTCTGGATGAAGGATTTAGTAGGTGCATGACTGACTGTATGAGTGAGTGATTAAATGTGTCTCACTGAGTGCATGGGTTAGTGACTAAACTGTTTTAATTTGTGCATCATTATATCTGTTGTTCTACAAACTGCTGCATATGTTGATCAGTAGCTATATGAGTAACTGTATGGGTTATTCATTGGTTGTCCAAGTATTTGTATGGGAAACTGAGTGTGTGTGTATGGGTGGCTGGGAGGTGTGTGACTCTGTACATAGATATGTGAGTAGTTGATTCACTATATGTATGGGTTCAAAAGTGCATGTGGAAACAGCTGTATGGGCGGTTGACTGTGCATGAGTGTATTAGTGAGTGAATGGATATCTCAGTGCTACATGTCAAAGTAAGTACATATGTAAAACACAGTACATGTGAGAGTTGACATATATAAATAACGGTGCATAGGAGCCAGTGAATGTGTGAGTGGCTGTATGGATCATTGTGAACATGTATCAGGGATTGTATAAGAGAGTAAAGTAAATATGTGTTAGTATATGTTTGAATAAGTAAGGTGTGTATAACTGTATAGTTGAGAAAATGGAGGTGTGATTGATTTTTTGCATAACTGACTAGGTGTGTGAGTAACTCCATGGATGAGTGACAGTCTGTGACTGTCTGTTTACACTGATTGTATCTAAGGTTATATTAGAGTCTGAAGAGGTTCATGGTATTATCACATGAATGATATCATCAGTGATGTGATCAGTCATGTCAAATGAGATGTTATCAGTGATTTTATCAGTGATGTCATTTGAGATGTCATCAGTGATGTCATTTGAGATGTCATCAGTGATGTCATTTGAGATGTCATCAGTGATGTCATCAGTGATGTCACTAACCATGTCATGAATGATGTAATATGTGACATCATCAGCAGTGGATTGCGGGTGCGCGATATATAGTTAGTGGAACTAACTATATATGAAATTTCAATGGTTTTGTGCGAGTAAAATAAGGTTTTGAAAAGGCTAATCCCTAACTATATATGGTCTATAACCAATGGTTTTTTCAGTGAATTTTCAAGGTTTTGTAAATGCAAATTCCTAACTATATATGGCCTATAACCTATGGCTTTTTCAGTGAATTTCATTGGTTTTTTAATAGCAAATATCAAAAGCTGTAAAATGTCAAGTACGTGATAGGTAAAAACTTTTTCGTGTTTATGCACGCTGATGTGCTTTGAACGCTGCCCCCCTCCCCTCTTTTCTCTTAGTAGTACTCTCTCTTTGCAGATAGTGAAGAGTAGTTAACGCAGGCCTTTACCCCCGTTGTAATCCGTCGTGCCTGCTTGTCTCTCCATTTGATTGATTGTTATCCAAGCATTTACTGTTTTACAATTGATTCTCTTTGGTTCATTCTCTATTTACAAACAAGCACAAAGTCGCAATACTCTGTTTAGTCTTTGCAGATAGTGAAAAATCGTGAAAAATCGTGTAAAAAAATAAAAGTAATCGAGCAAAATCAGTAGGCCACTAATTGGATCTCTTTTTGACCTCGCTAAAATAGAAACATTAGGAACAACCCTTCATGAGAAATACGAAAATAGTGAGATGAACTGAGCTCCACACCATGAGGGCTGCAAGACAGCTCGGCTCCGTCACCCACCCCGCCCAAAATAACGACAAACCCTATGCAAATATTAAAAATATAGACAATACACCAGCAAAGTAACAGGGTAAAACATTTTATTAAATAACTATTTACATTACGTTGGTTTATGAGATGATGTCAGTAGTGGACCGATGTGTGAATAGGTCGGAAGCAGCACAAGGCGCCAAGATCCGGATGGCAAGTCCTGGATGTTGGGTGCCATAGTTCAGAGTTCTGAGTTTGAGCCTTTTTCAATGCCTGTTTTTTGTTGTTTCCCCTCCATCAAAAACAAAAAAAACATATAAAACTGTGCAAAAATACAAAAAAATTAAAAAATGTTTAGAAAAGCAGTGCTTGTAAGACTGTCTGAAGCTTATTTCCACCTACTGCAGCTTCACTATTCTCAAAGTAAGTGAGGGTCGTTTGTGGACCTGACTGCATTTGAAAACAATGTTATATGGTACCTCCCTAAACCGCTTGACGGAGGCCCCCGAGGGGCGGTGTGATGGCACGGACTCGGAGAAGACCCTTGGCTCCGACCCCCTCCCCAAGTCTTATAGCACTGGTGTAGCCTGAGATCGCCCCCGACATAGGCGGCCGGCTCCCGGGGTCCGGCGGAACTTTTTGCCTTTTGATGACTCTTCTATTCTGGACTTTGTCCCACAATCCGTTTGACCTGAAGACACGCTGTAGTGGGGCGCCCCTTTACCGTTTTAGTTGCCATTCCGCCCGCTTTTGCTACACTGTGCCTCTTCCGCCGTTCAGCTGTTTACCGCCCGCTCTTGTGACTACAGCGTCTCGCTCACCATGTAGTTGAGTTGCTCCTGCTCTTGCGGTGCAGCGATAGGCGACTGCCACAGGACTCTCAAAATGGCGGCCGGCTCTTCCGATTTGGGCGTGGTCCACTAAAATGGCCCTGGGACACCTTGGAACTCGGACGCTTCCCTGATAGGGCTTGAGTCCCATTCTCGAAAGCGTCCCCTCAGCCGTGAAGATTCTACAAAAGTCTTGGGGGCCCCCGACTCCTGCAGGCTTCTGGTGGGGAGCGGCTGCCATGTCTGCTCGTGGAATGGCCACGACGGAGCTACGAGATGGTAGTGCTCTCATGCTGACGCCAGCTTTAGTCTGAAACATCCAGAAACACTGTAGACTACCAATTCGATCAGTTCCGGTAGCGCCCCAACATGACCCAGTAGAGAAGAACTTGCCCTCCCCTCTTTGACTGATGGTTCTTGTTGCCTGTCCCCTCTGTTGTCATTTAACAGAACTTTTTGGACTGCTGAAAGGGGTTGTGTTCCGAACGCTGGTTGGTGGAGACATTTTGACTATATTCTTGACCTACGTTGTCGCGTAATGCGTTATATGACACGCTGCGTTAGCGCACCCGGAAGTGATCCGGGGCGCGGCGCGCAGCGCGTAACGTAAGCATAACAGGTCATGTGACTTGTTAATAAAACTTTTCATTGGTTCATTTTACTTTTGTTATTTTAATGATGAAAAGCTTGGTCATATGACCTAAAAATTACGCTTTTTATTGGTTTCGAACATTATTTTTTTTTAAACATATATGTTATAATATTCCAGGCTAATGTACTTTCCCGGAAAATTTACAACTGTCCTGCAAGTAAAATATATTCCTTTTTCGAGAAAAAGGGCGTTTCTTCGTTCCATGACGGGCCGTTGAGTAAAAGAGACTCGGCCTGCTGTCTGAGTCGCCGATACGCCTGATTATCAGATTCTTATCGATCACTTTATGTTGCAGGAGTGGAAAACACAATTGCCCTTGACCATTTATCTTTACTGCGTTCCTACATATTATACCTTTTATCCGTCATGTAATTGGACTGCTTTATTTCACTTGCCTTTTACTGATTCGAAAACAGTGACTAAAAGTAAAAACTTTACCAATGTAAATACTACTACCATGTTTTGTTTTAAAAACCTTTATTGTGAAAATGTCAGTATACAAATACGGGCCTATAACCACGTGGGCCGGCCACGGAGCAAACTGAAATCGTATATGATGAGGAGACATTTACATTATAGAGGAACGTAACGAGCGAGCCATTAGGTTGCAAGAACTAAGGTGTCTAACAGTTGCGGAATTGGTGGACGTATATTTTGTAATTAAAATACGACAGGGCCACTTACAAAAAAGTTATCTAGATATACATTTGCGGGCAAGTACCATGGGTGACGTTAATTCGAACTTTCAATAGTACAGTAATCAATAACACATCAGAACTTAATATCAATAGGGATGTCGAAATATTCAATCAATTCTCGTCCCCGCCCGCCATGAGCATCAAAACTGCATTCATATCTCGTGATATCAAGGTTGTTCAACCAGTACACAACAAGGAGTTACGAGTCCCATTTATACCGGCGCCATTTTGGGCGAGGCCGGGCAGGTCCAAGATATAGTCAAAATGTCTCCACCAACCATCGGCCAGACCAGAACCCCTTTCGGCCCTTTATGCTACAAGATGGTGTCTTCCATTCAGAAAATATTGTTGGCAGCATTTTGAAAGGAAAGATAAACAGCCGTTCTCCTAGTGAGTCTCACATTGTTACATTTAGGAAGAATGTTGAAGAGTAGTATGCGGAAAATCTGAAGCCATTTTTCTACAAACTCTCAATCAGCCTTGGATGGAAAAAAAAATCCTGAAGAATGTACAAACTGAAAACCAATTTTTGTCTGTATAGCATCAACAGCAACGCTTGAGTCAGCTTTGTGTCAAGCCGCCATTTTGATTCAATCAATAACGTCCCCCTGCACACATTCAGGGACCTGGTCGTGTCTTCAGGTGAAACGGATTGTGGGAGAAGAAGCAGAAAGGAAAAGGAAAAAAGTTCCGCCGGACCTCGGGAGCCGGCCGCCTATGTCATGGGCGATCTTTGGCCACACCAGGGCAATAGTGAAGCTGCAGCAGGTGCAAATAAGCTTCAGACAGTCTTACAAGCACTGCTCAGAACTCTCAACTATGGCACTCAACATCCAGGACTTGCCATTCGGATCTTGGCGCCTTGTGCTGGTTCCGACCTATTCACACATCGGTCCACTACTGACATCACCTCATAAGCCAACGGGGCACCCCACGCCGACTTTCGGCGCAGCATTGTAGGATGGCCACACCAGTGCGGCAACTTACTGGACACCACCTCAGTGCCATCCGGATCTCGGCGCGTTCGAGTCACTGTACCGCAAGAGCGGAAGAAACTCAGCTGGACACGCCGTCTTTCGGCGCAGCATTGTAGGATGGCCACACCAGTGCGGCAATTTACTGGACACCACCTCGGTGCCATCCGGATCTCTGCGCGTTCGAGTCACTGTACTGCAAGAGTGACCGCAACTCAGCTGGACACGCCGTCTTTCGGCGCAGCATTGTAGGATGGCCACACCAGTGCAGCAACTTGCTGGACACTAACTCGGTGCCATCCGGATCTCGGCGCGTTGTGCTGCCTTCGGCCTATTCGCACATCGGTCCGCTACTGACGCCGCCTCACGTGCCAACGGATTTTCTACGCTTTTTGTAGCCCTATGCCGCATAACAGGTCATGTGACTTGTTTATAAAACTTTTCATTGGTTCATTTTACTTTTGGTTTCCTAAAGATGGAAGGCTTGGTCATATGACCTAAAAATAACACTTTTCATTGGTTTAGAACATTTTTTTTTCCAAAACGATGAAAGCCCCACCTTGTTTCTGGATGTTTCAGACTGAAGCTGGCGTCAGCATGAGAGCACCACCATCTCGTGGCTCCGTCGTGGACAGTCCGCGAGCAATCATGGCAGCCGCTCCCCACCGGAAGCCTGCAGGAGTCGAGGGCCCCCAAGACTTTTGTAGAATCTTCACGGCTGAGGGGACGCTTTCGAGAATGGAGCCCAAGCCCTAGCAGGCAAGCGTCCGAGTTCCAAGGTGTCCCAGGGCCATTTTAGTGGACCAGGCCCAAAACCGAAGAGCCGTCCGCCATTTTGAGAGTCCTGTGGCAGCCGCCTATCGCTGCACTGCAAGAGTGGGCAGAAGTCAACTACATGGTGAGCGAGACGCTGTAGCCGCAAGAGCGGGCGTAACTCAGCTGGATGGCCGCCACCTGGGGAGGCCCGTTCACGCCGCCTCCCCCACGCCCCCCCCGGGCCGCCCCACGCCAATTTTCGGAGCAGCATTGTAGGATACCAAAACCAGTGCGGCAGTTTACTGGACATCACCTGGGTGCCATCCACATCTCAGCGCGTTCTGCTGCCTTGGGACTATTCGCACTTCAGACCGCTACTGACGAGGCCTCCCCCCGCACCACCCGGGACGCCCCACGCTGTTTTTCTGAGCTGCATTGTAGGAAACCAAAAACCAGTGCGACACCCAGGTGACATCACCTGGGTGCCGTCCAGAACTCAGCACGTTGTGCTGCCTTGGGACTATTCGCACAAAAGACAGCTACTGACCATTGTTGTTTTTTTTGTCAAAAAATGTTTAAATGTATTTACAGTTTTTGTTCCGTTCGTTATATTTAAAAGTTAATAAAGTTTTATAATCCTACTTTGTTGGAGTGCTATATATTTTTAAAAAATCGGGTGAATGGGGCCTTGAATCGGGTTATTGTCATGTGTGGGCTTTGCAAGTGTACTGCTACAGGATCGGACATTTCAAACTCAAATGCACGTTCTTTTTCTTACCTTTCCGAAGCATGGAGCGCAATAGCAGGCAGAGAAAGGGTGATGCAAGTGTTGAACACTGCCTGGCCTGGCAAGTTGCTGGCAGTGCCCCCCCCCCCGCCCGCTCCTGAAAGAGGACACACACACACCGCCGCCCGAGTACTTCACAGATCTTTAAAAGACCATGCGCTTGTTCATGAGGCTTAAATGGTTTATCACCCCTTCTAGAACCCCTGCATCGACCCTCTGACGTTTCCTGGAAGAATTACCACGTAACACAATACCAAGCCCTGTCACCTGAAACCCCCGAGGAATCGTGGGGCATATTATCAAGGGGGTTTATCTCCGCTTTTTTGGCTTAAAAAGCCAAGAAAGCGGAGATAAAATTATCTCCCTATTACCAAGCTGTCGCTAACACCAGTTAGTGACAGCTAAAAGGAGATAGCGACCATCTTGGGCCCCGCTTTGCATGTCAGGGATATTTATCACTAATGACATGCAAGGTGGGCGTGCCAAGATGTTAGCGACTGGAAACAGTCCCTAACATCGCTATCTCCTATTACCAACTTTTGGAGATATTCGCGCTAAGCGCGAATATCTCCAAAAGCTAACACCTGCCCTGAGCAGTTCTTAGCCATGTTATCCAATGGGAGGTGGATAACATGGCTAAGAGCATTTGCTCGATAATGCATGAATATCGCTGACTTTTCAGCGATATTCATGCATTGCAGCCGTTTTTTATCGCATTTGCGATAAACCTTGCTAATAGCAAGGTTTATCTGCGATAAAAATCACCGATGTGCGGCGATAATTTTTGTCTCTAAACAAGTTAGAGACAAAAATTCTCGCTAGTTGTTGGTAATATGCCCCCGGGTTTTTGCTTGCAGAAATCGGGAGGCGGGAGACTAGCACTGAAATCAGTAGTCTCACGCCTGAATCGGGAGGGTTGGTATGTCTGGATTCTCTACAGCTGGGGCCATAAACTACATCCGCAGGGCTAGGTGATAGCCTGGGACCGGCCTGGCATCTAAAATGGCTGCCGTGCATGACAAAATTGTGGCATTGGAAAAAAGGCAAGATGGCGCAGACAATGTTTATCAATAAGGATTCATTTATAACAAAATATTTTATCGCAGTGACAAATTGGCGGTCAACACTTCCTGATTTCCATCGAATCGAACGTTAACAGACGTCACGCAGCAAAAAAAAAAAAAACACGCACTGCCGCTGGAAGACATGTATCAACATATATGAGCCTCCTCAGCCACCCTCAGAAAACATAAGGGATCAGGATACGTCTCCCGCACCCCCTTATACCTAGTAATTTAATTAAAACGAAACACAAAATGGCGAATTCCCGTTTCGCTACCAGTTTGCGGCCCAGTTCGCGGCCCGAGAAGCGCTTCTACCGTGAAAAATCATTTTTTTTTATTTTCCCCACGGGACCCTTTAATAACCCCGACATCATTCCTAGGGGGTCAAGAGGGGTCTACCTTGCCCCCTTTCATTAAATTCCCCCTTCGTTTCTCACCTCTTCTTCTCTCTCGATCCTACCGAGAGATAAGATGGCGGCCGCTCCGGACTGTTTAGAATGTTGACAGACACCGGAGAGCCAATCAGCTTCGCATCGCAAAGTTCAGTTTCGCGAAAAGTAAGCGGACCGGAGCGCAGCCCGGAGCGCTGTTACAGATATATATCTTGTTTTGAACGTTAATTTCTCAAAATCCACTGGAGCACATATATTGAGACCTAGCAAAGGCACATCGGGCTAACAGTCCCTACAATTTTGCCAAGTTTCGTGCAAATCCATTCAGCCGTTCGAGCTAAAAGTGAGGCCAACCACCCTATGGAAATTAACATGGGGAAAACGCGTTTTGGGCCCCCCCTTTTTTCTCGACCCCCCCTTGACGAAACCCCCCCAAATTTTCACGAGCTGCTCAGAAACAAAATGTGCCATTTTCCTGAAAATTTCAGCCGATTCCATCCACAAACGCCAAAGTTATTAGACATAGAATTTTCAAAAGTTCCATAGACAAAAAATCCTAACTATATATACCTACTGGCGAGACGCCAGTAGGTAATATATATATATATATATATATATATATATATTTTCCCTCCTCCAGTGCCGGTTTGTGCACGTAGGGCTGTCTTGGAACGGTCGCAGATAGGCCACCGACTGGCCTCGAATATGTACCACCAATTACCTCCTCTGTTTCGAAGTAAGCCAGGACACCCGGAATATGTTTGCAAAATTTATTAGCAGAATGAAAAAGTGCGACGCGTTTCGCCGATAAGGCTTGCTCACGCTCGTCAAGAATACAATGACGGCCATTTTTAAAGTGCTCAAAACACACCCCCAGTGTACACAAATGAGTCAAATGCACCCAGATATGCCCGACCTTATTCCAAATCAAAAGTCGCGATCACGTGTTATCTTTTTACACGTAACCTTGACGTTCATTGGATGCTGAACATCAGGCCTGTAATATGCCAAATGCGATTGGATCACACTGCTAGGAGACAAGATGTAAACAACGTGCCGGTTGTTGACACATTACTGACTGGTAGAGCCCAAGTGGGCAGGTATTATCGATATACATCCTAGCTGGAATATCAGGCGTGCATACTACATATTAAAAAGTCTTCGCCCCAGTGTGCTAGTATTGTGTAATGTTGTATTGTGTAGGAAATGTAAGGCTGTACTGATACTCTAAAAAACAACTAATAACTAGGAGTGGGCGTAGTTCCCGAAGTAGCGCTACGCAAAGCTACGCGAAGTGCACTTCACACTACGCAAATTTCACGTAGCACTACGCGAGCTGCGTAGTAGCATGTTCGCACTGTGCAAGATGCGTTTTCAATGATTGCACCGTGCGGACAAGCATCCGTCAATGTGCAATCATTGAAAAGGGCATCTCGCACAGTGCGAGCTGTAGTTTTTTGCAGCTCGAGTAGATTATTACTCGAGCGGCAGCTTTCTCAACGCAAACTGGTAGTTTCTCATTGAGAGCAGTCGCGAGCATACGCAACCACTCACAATGAGAAACCTGACCTCCCCACTTTGAGAATCTCGGCGCGATGTCATTTTGGTTGCTCACGGTCGCGAACATGACGTTGAGGACCACGAACAAGCAAAAAATTACCGCTGCACTACGCTACCCTGCACTACGCGTGTTCGCACTGTGCTACATGCAGCTCGGGTAGTGCGAAGTTGCGCAAACTTCGCAAACTCTGCGAGTGTAGCGTAGTGCTTCGCCCAGGGTTACTAATAACCCATATCGACACTCATGTAGCTAGTCACCAACCCATGCAGCCACTTATATACAAAGTGAGGCACTGATACAGATATTTAGATATTTAAAAATTACTCGCTAATACATGTATTCACTAAAATACACTTAATAAGTCAGTTATCGAATCATTTTTACAAAAAAACATCCATTTAGACACTTATTTATACATTTTTTCTTCTATCGACCTTTAGATATACATATATAAAACATATTAATTTTTCAGAAAGACACACATTCACTGGATGATGTCATCAGTGATCTCATTTGAGATGTCATCAGTGATGTCATGAGTGATGTCACTGACCATGTCATGAGTGATGTAATATGTGACGTCATCGGCAGTGCATTGCGGGCGCGCGAAATATAGTTAGTACAACTAACTATATATAAGCAATTTCAATGGTTTTGCAGGAGTGAAATGTCCATCTAACTATAACATGTGTGAAACCTATGGTTTTTTTCAGTGAATTTCTAAAGTTTTTTAAATGCTAATTTTTAACTATAACATGGTTGAAACCTATGTTTTTTTCAGTGAATATATATATATATATATATATATATATATATATATATATATATATATATATATATATATATATATATATATATATATATATATATTCACTGAAAAAACCATAGGTTATAGACCATATATAGTTAGAAATTTGCTTTTAAAAAACCATTGAAATTCAATGAAAAAACCATAGGTTATAGACCATATATAGTTAGGAATTCGCATTTACAAAACCTTATTTTACTCGCACAAAACCATTGAAATTCCATATATAGTTAGTTGCACTAACTATATATCGCGCACCCGCAATCCACTGCTGATGATGTCACATATTACATCATTCATGACATGGTCAGTGACATCACTGATGACATCACTGATGACATCTCAAATGACATCACTGATGACATCTCAAATGACATCACTGATGACATCACTGATGACATCTCATTTGACATTACTGATCACATCACTGATGATATCATTCATGTGATAATACGATGAACCTCTTCAGACTCTAATATAACATTAGATACAATCAGTGTAAACAGACACTCACAGACTGTCACTCATCCATGGAGTTACTCACACACCTAGTCAGTCATGCAAAGAATCAATCACACCTCCATTTCCTCAACTATACAGTTATACAAACTTTACTTATTCAAACATATACTAACACATATTTACTCTCTTATACAATCCCTGGTACAAGTTCACAATGATCCATACAGCCACTCACACATTCACTGGCTCTTATGCACAGTTATTTATATATGTCAACTCTCACATGTACTGTGTTTTACATATGTACTTACTTTGACATGTAGCACTGAGATATCCATTCACTCACCAATACGCTCATGCACACAGTCAACCGCCCATACATCTGTTTCCACATGCACTTTTGAAACCATACATCTAGTGAATCACTGCTCACACATCTATGCACAGAGTCATACACCTCCCAGCCACCCACACACACACACACTCAGTCTCCCATACAAATACTTGGGCAACCGATCAATAACCCATATAGTTACTCATATAGCTACTTATCAACACATACAACAGTTTACAGAACAACAGACATAATGATGCACAAATTAAGACAGTTTAGTCACTAACCCATGCACTCAGTGAGACACATTTAATCACTCACTCGTACAGTCAGTCATACACCTAATAAATCCTTCATCCAGACACTTATACATCCACTCATTCTTCAATATGTAAGACATATTTTAACTTTACAGAAACATACAGTCACTGGATGTTGTCATCAGTGATGTCATCAGTGATGTCATTTGAGATGTCATCAGTGATGTCATCAGTGATGTCACTGACCATGTCATGAATGATGTAATATGTGACATCATCAGCAGTGGATTGCGGGTGCGCGATATATAGTTAGTGCAACTAACTATATATGGAATTTCAATGGTTTTGTGCGAGTAAAATAAGGTTTTGTAAATGCGAATTCCTAACTATATATGGTCTATAACCTATGGTTTTTTCATTGAATTTCAATGGTTTTTTAAAAGCAAATTTCTAACTATATATGGTCTATAACCTATGGTTTTTTCAGTGAATTTCATTGGTTTTTTAAAAGCTAACATCTGTAGCTGTAAAATGTATTATTCTTTAAATCCCAAAATATATATAGATATTTATTAATAATTTTTTTTAAATATTTTTTTCTTCGCTTCTAGTTCGCGAACCGGGAAGCTTTCCGTTAGCTCATGTTGATGCCGCGATCTAGTCCGCGAACCGGTCAACGTTACGTTAGCGGAACAGTGACGCGTCGCGGAAGCGCGACATATCACGTTATCGCGTAATGCGTCTAATGACGCGTCGCGTTAACGCAACCGGAAGTGCTCCGGACCGCGAACCGGAAGCGATGTGGGACGCGGCGCGCGCCGCGTAACGTAAGCGGAACAGGTCATGTGACTTGTTTATCAAACTTCTCATTGGTTCATTTCACTTTTGGTTTCCAAATGATGTATGACTAGGTCATGTGACCTAAAAATAACACTTTTCATTGGCTCAGAACTTTTGTTTTCCCCAAATCATGTAAACCCCTCCTTATTTCCTCACTCTGACTTTCATCTTGGTGAGAGAAAGACCATTTATCTGAAGATCCACAATGGCTTCCATTCTTGCTGCAGCTGGTGGACCCCCACCACCACCTCCACCTCCTCATAAGAAGAGAGGACCACCTAGTCAAATTCTGACTAACAGAGAGGAGGAAGATGAGGAAGAAGAAGAAGAGGAGAGAGAGGGACAACAATTTGTTGATGAGTTGCCCCGGGTTTCTAAACGAAAATCCAGTTTTATCTGGCAGTTTTTCACCATCCCTCCTGGAACCAAGAAAGTGAATGCAAAATATGCCACCTGCCTCATCTGTGACTACAGATTGTCGAGAGGCACAGAAAAGAAGTACAGTATGGGGAACTATACAATGCATCGTCACATGAGCAGGTGGCATCCCAATAACTACAGCCGGGCTGAATTAAGGGATCTTGTAGACAATCCGACGGCAACTCCTGTGGCAAGATCTACATCCACATTGTCTTTGACGGGAAGAGAGGCACAAGAGACTGTGCCAAACATCCAACCTAACTTTCAGCACATAAAGTTAACTTGTGTTTACTGTGGTGAAATGCTGTCCTATGGCAACATGAGCATCAACCTCATGAACATTGCATATGAAAATCATGTCTGCCCTAATGCACCCAAAAAGTAATTTTCGTTTTTTTGCTCCAGTTGAGCCGTTTTGAAAGCCTGTTTTTTGTTGTCTCCCCTCCATAAAAAAACAAAAAAAACATAAAACAGTTCTAAAAATACAAAAAAATCAAAAAATGTTCAAAAAAAAAAAAATATATATAAAACAACAAAAACAAAAAAAAACAGTTCTTTTCAGAACTACCCCCCCTTTCAAACAAAATTGCTAGAATGTTTATCACTCTGGCAAGCTCTATTTCTTTTGGTTCGCTTCAAGTTCGCTGACCGGTTCGCGAACTTTAAGCGAACTAAAAAAATATTTTTTTAAAAAAAAGAAGAGTTAGTATAAGGGAAGTAAACAGAGAATAATGTAAAAAGAAAGACAGCTAGAGAGAGTAAATGAGAGATAGTGTCAATGACATCATCAGCAGTGCATTGCGGGTAAAAAGAGTGGAAAACATTTACCTTATAATTCTTGTTACCTTTTTAAAATATTTTTTCATACTTTCAATCTGTAAAACAAAGAACAAACATTTCAAAAAATATTAAAACATGTATTTAAAAATTAGAAAAGACAAGGGAAAAGGTTCAAAAACAAACAGTTTTTCAACAACTTTAACATTTACAGAAGTCTCTGCTTTTCTACGTCCCCTACACAATCCTAAAGATATATATTCGAAAGAAACTGTATCTTGATGTTGCTGAACTGAGGCCTATTTTGCAACATGATGTTTTTCTTGCACTGCTAATGTCTCACAATAGTGATCCAATAGCAGCGCAAAAAAGGTGTAAAGCCATCATAAAATTGTGTCTAACATTGTAAATGATTGTTTTAGGATGCAAATAAGATGTGTGCTTTCAAGAGCTTTCTTTGTGGTGAGGCCTCTTTTTTTTTTAAAAAAAAAAACACTACCCAGAAGTACAGCACTCTAAGCATTAAAATTGATATTTACAGAACTCAGCTTACCCATATGTACCACACATTTCTAAATGTATATCATAAGGACAAAAAGCATAACATTAATTATACATGTTAAATGGTTTATTTTTGCTGTTCTCAGAATGTATCAAATTTCACTTAAATCAGTGACTTGAAGGTATTCATCATGTAACAGCGGGGAAAAAAAAACACAATCAAAATGACTGTGTTTAAAAAACCCATACAACCTAATAAATCTGATTTCAAAACTTCTTAAAATTAACTTACTTTCAATGACGTCAAACGATCTCCTATAAACAGCATCCACTCTGTTGTGCTTTAAATATTTTCAGCCCACCACTTTCTGAAAGAAAACCTCCATCGATACGTGAAATATGTTACATAGAAAAAAAACTTCTCTCATTATATCACATGTTTCCACTAGGCCAAATCATGTTGCCGCGATTCGCAAGTCTTGTAATTTTTCCAATGAAATCCCGACATTTTCTATTTTCGCAACTTTCAAAAATAAAATATTTGAGATTATTTTCACAATCCTGGACTACTAATATCTTACTCTTCTTTGTCACTCATGTTCTCCTTTTCCTATGACACTGATACTGCTTACTATGAAGCAGACTTACTTGCATCAGGTTTATATAGTTGGATTTTTAATCGAGACAGCATTGCAGACTTACATTCCCTCTACTTAAAATTTTGGTTTTAAAAACACCAGGTAAGAATTTTTAAGGTCAAACGGCAATTTTTTTTTGAAAGTTACAACAGAATCATTACAGAATGACCAGCCGTTTCCAGACTTTAAGTAAGCTGTATAATGTCCTGATGTTGTTGATGGACCATCGTGATAGATAATTGCTACAGTAACAAAAGTCCTCCCTGATATTGACAGCTGAGAAGCCACAAAATGTTTTATTAAAGTTGACAATTTTGATCCATCAGGCCTACATCGTTGCATCATTAAAATGACATACTGGCCATATCTACGTATAAATAATGTTGACATCATATCACATTTACATTGGCTACACTCCATGTTGTGATCCGCTGCATTTACTAGCTTATTAAAGGAGACTGATTTACTGTCTGGCAAAGTTAAATATATAAATCTTTCTGAGTCTACACTAGTAGTACTTGATACCATACAGTTCTCGCAGTCATGCTGCCATTGATAAGAAAGCCCAAACAGGTGATCTACATCTACACCCTCATCTTGCAATATATCAAGCATATACATTAAAAACTCCTGACAATCTTGCTGATTATTTTCAGAGAAGTCTGTTTGACCTGAACATTCATCTAACAGATAACGTACTTCAGACACACTTTCTACTTTTGTTCGATCAGTGCTACATTTCTCTAACACAGAATTCAACAAGCAGCATAAACTTTGTTCTGAATTGAACACAATCTGTTCTTTTAAACTCTCTAGTGAAAAGAGAACATTAACAACGACATTTGCATAGCAGTTGACACCAGAACTGTTTTCAAATTGAAAACCAACAATCTCTTCAACAGTATCCACTTTCTTTCTGCTAACAACTTTCGGTTCATTGACTTTTAGTCTTTTTGCAACAACCTCCCTACTATTACTGCTATTTCTACGTTTCCGGCCTACCACACGTTTCTCAAACAAAGGATATTGAGGCAAATGTGGCGCATACTCTCTTCTTAACCTATTGTATTCCTTAACACAATCTAGATCCGCACAAATGTTTGTGACATCACAGTCAATCAAGTACAATCCCGATAAAGTTCTAACTCGAGACAATGCCACATATGCCATACCCTCCTTGAACACTGAACTGCCAATATTCACCAATGCACAGTCTACACTTAAACCTTGCGATTTATGGATTGTCACCGCATATGCCAAGCAAACAGGAAACTGTTTACGGCGAACATATAAGTCTTTAACAAGCAAAAACCTAGCAGAACAACGAGCAATTACCTGTACTTCCTCAATGCCATCAAATTTAATTCTTAAAAATTCAATTCCATCTCTATTTCTGTATTTCTCAAAATCAACAACATTACCCATTGATCCATTTACCAGACCTCTTTCTACATGTAAATTCCGTCTCAAAATGATTCGGCAATTTAAACACACATTCAGAGTCTTTTCAAAACCCGCTGTCTTAGATATAGTCTTCTCTAATGAATCCAATTTTGATTTCAAATTGTCTGACAAAATAATTGTTGATCCCATATGCTCTAATTTGTCGATAGCTTCCAGTTTCACAATCTCTTGCTTTTCTAAATACAACATTTTGTTGTTGAAGATGGCACATTCTGCAAGAGTTGGCATGAGACATATCCCGGATTTCTTCTCAGTAATTTTCTGAAAAATATTCTCAGGCACAATCTCTTGTTTGGGATATAAATTTGACAGTAATCGTGCATTTAAAGCTTCTTTCCCATGCTCGGTCACTTTTCCAATTCTAATATCTTGTAGAATATTCTTGTAATCTTCATCCTTTGCCTGACGCATATTTTGATGCAGTTCTGCATAATTGAAGTTTAACCATATATTGACGTTGCCAATGCTCCCTAGGCACTTCCTGGTATCTTCATCCGTGAGTATTTTGAACACAGGTTGACCTTTTACTGGTGTCAGCTGTAGAAGATCTCCGAAAACAATGATGTGTTTCCCACCAAATAAGACATCATATTCAGTTTTAAGTACTTCTTGCATTCTCAAATGCACAAAGGCAAGCATGACATTGGAAACCATGCTTACTTCGTCAATGATAAGTAGTTTCATTTTCCTCAAAACTCTTGAAACTTCACAGCAAGCATCTCCAGATAACTTGTTGTATTGTAATTTGTTGTCATGCTCCACCGGCAGCATCAGTAGACGATGCAAAGTAATACCTTTAATATTATGTGCTGCCAGTCCAGTAGGAGCGGTGACAACACAAGACAGCGATGACTCAGTCCTTTCCTTCAAATAACAAGAGATTGCTTTAATGAGGAAACTTTTTCCAGTTCCCGCTTCTCCACTCACGTACAGTCGGACAGGCTTCAACGACGTACATGAGCACTCTTTCTTCTCATGACTTAATCCGTGCTCAATTTCCTTGGTAACTTCATCATATATTTTCCTCTGCTCAACGTTGAGTTGTTTTTCCAAGTCTTGTAAGTTAATTGAATCCTCCTGAGCATGTGCCATGGCTCTTTCTACTTCATTCATAGCAGTGGCAGCTTCATTTTCGATAATAGGTCCTCCAAGTGGATCTTGACTCAATGAAACAGAACTCTGACTGTCCTGAGAACTGTCTCTGGCAATCTCGGCTGCAATCGTTGCTTCCTGCTCAATTTCCAAAGTTAGCATTTCTTGATATTTAGAAAAAGCAGGACATTCTATGGACTCCTTGGCTGCATTGAAAGAGTCTTCGTAACAGAGGAAATCTCCAAGCAGTTCCTCTTCTGCACGCCAAGGCTTGAAAAGTTGCAAAAGTGCTAAATAGAAAAACTCCTTTTTTTCTGGAGATTCGCCACTCAATTTTCGATGGTTTACTAATTGGCATTTTCTTTGCTTGACCAGGCATCCCTCACTTCCAATTACAGCATACACTCCTTTCTCAATATCTTCTTTGATGTTCCTCTTGAATATATAATTTTGGAGAACCTCATATAGACAAACATTCTCAAGGTGACTGCTTCGATTTGGATAATATGTATCCAACATGTTGGTCTTCAAAATGTCGGTACTGTTTGGTTCCTTTTCTGCCAAATACTCAATTTCCCGAACAGGTTTTAGAACTCGATTTCGCGTTGCAGCAAGACCAAGACTCGCCCAAACGAGACACCTGGATTTGGCATAGAGACTTGCTGAAGACAATCGATCAGAACATTCGTAAGCTCCGATTTCTCGATGCGACAACATCTTCAGACTGAAACTGTACAACTTCTTGCTGAGGCTCTTTTCATGGGAAATGTCCTCCCACATATCCTTCAGTTCGGTCTTTTCTTTTTTGGTGATGTAAGATGTCACATACCGAGCCACAGCCATACAGTTGTCAGCCACAAACTGTATATCCATGTTGGCATTCCACATGGACAAAATCACTGGGTTGTAGTCATTGATGTACTTGGACTCTTCGTTCCTTTTCAAATTGTATGTATTCTTGGGTGATTTCCTCGTCACATTATGTCGCAGCGAAGACATCAAACTGTTCACTCTTCCTTTAGAAATCACCGGTCGTGGAAAGTTGAAACGACATTTGGTGTAGAACTTGTCCTTGTTTCTGAATTTACGACGACAGTACTTTCCACAACGATGGCTTTGGAAACGTAGAACTTGTTCTCTTAGACTTTTCTTCTCCGTTGCGTTTGGAACAGCACACGTAGAATACTGTTCGATGAAATTCATCACTAAGTCATCCGGATCTGTTCCAAATTTAGGTGCATCCTTGATCCACAGCAACATATGTATATGAGGGGCACCTCTTGCTTGATACTCCTTTCTCCAGAAGAAATCCAACACCTCTCCAAGAGGTGGATTCTTTTTATTTGTGATGAAAGACATCATAGCTTCAAATCTATGATTGAAGTACCTGCATACATTCACAGGATCCAAAGAACACAGTTCTCCAGGTGTCTTGAATTCAATGTTTTCAATATTTCCATTTGCCTCTCGTAGAAATTCAAGTAAGTCATCCCAGCCATACTCAGCACAGCTCAGAGTGAGGAACCATGTCGGAGTTCCTAAGTTCCTCAGCATACATTTTAAATCACCATGACGACGGTACCAGTACTCATTAGTACCACGCTGACACGCCATGAGATTAATTAAGTGAGAATCCAAAATACTGTCTTGGACATTGACTTTATGCATAAAGTCACTTGCCGAGATGTTTCGCATCTGTATACCACTTTTTAAGATGTGGTTCACTGCATATGAAAGTCCAGACAGATCGCTTTCAAACAGGAGATGAAACAAATAGGGAATGCATTGCCGAAACCTAGGATCTTCTGCATACAATCGTAAAGTCCGGTATTCAGACGCAGGAATTTCACGAGGTCGCTCATCATATCTTCCTCCTTGACCTGTGGGAAATAGCTGTGGGAAACACCGAGCTTCCAAACTTTCCTCCCAAACACTAATGGGACTCCCTTTGGCTTGTTTCATTTGAAACAACTCAATAGCATTCCCCATGACTTCCTTGGAATGCAAAGGATGAACACTATAATGTTCATATATTTCTTCACTTTTAGAGGCCTCTACTTTCTCAATTTGGCCAGCACACAAATCGCTATCCTCTTCATCACTTACTTCCTCTTCTGCAACATATACATTCTTATAGTACTTATTATTTTTCTTCAAATACACTGTTGCCTTTTTGACTTTCCTAACATCCACTAAATCTTGCCATATTTTCTTATTCTTTGTCGGAACCCCATTAACCAAGATAACCAGAGGTTCCTCTTCCACTTTTTCTATTCCAATTGTGTTAATGTTTTTATTCAAATCTAGAGGCAAATAAACAACTCTTCCCTTTAATCCTCTCTGTAAATCTGCTGGAGGCAACTTCCCTGTCTTTGGCTCCATTCTTACAATAGCCTGAAAGGGATGGATACTTTGAATCAAAATAGATTCATAAGTATTTAAATCCTTCAATTCAGAAGGAATCTCAACCAATTCCAGATTATTATGAACTGCCCTAGCAGGCATCTGGTTTTGGTTTAATTTATTACAACAATAAGTACACACACGTTGATCCGATCCCAAATCAAAATAATTTTCTACCATCAAGTATGTGGCTAAATCCTTCCATTCACTATTATTTTCCCTTTCACTTTTTGCATATAAATCCACTACCTTAGTCTGATTCTTATAATAAGTGCGTCGACAACATACACAAGTGAAATTAGGCCTCTCACTTGATTTCATCTGAAACGTGGCAATTTCCTTCTGAAAATTATCTGTACTGGAAACCTGTACATTATCTTCCACATTACCCTCTACTTCAGGGTCAATTTGAACATTCTCATCTTTACTACCAAAGTAACAAAACTCAATTTCTTCACAAAGATTCTTCACATCTATTTCAGAACCATGCAAAAGAGCAGCACATAACTGTTTAAGCATAATTGCTGGACTCTTAGCATAATACAACATTCTCACTAATTTTCTCACTTTATTATGATGCACTGCTAGCATCCTGAAATGATGAAAAACACTCTGGCATACTCTCCTGGAAAGACAAGCCAGTGAATGACCACGCAAACCTGTCATTTGTCTCACTCTGCAAGGATCTAAATCTTGCAACAACTTCATTTTCTGCTTCAAACTTTTCTTATTAAATGTCCGTATAAAATCACAAAGCAAATTGATGGAAACCTGTCGCACACTGCAAATAGAACTACACTTCCAAATGTACACAGGACCCTTAGGACGTCTTCCTAAAACCTCATCACTTAGCGCCTCTTCTGTCTCTGTTGTCACAAGTTGTTCTTTTTCAACTGGACAACCATCCTTCACTTCATAAGCTCGACCACTGATGTCAACTGCGTGCACCAAATCATTATCCTGAAAATAACTCTCCTCATTAAAAAATGCCTCAGAGCTTGAACTATGCATCCATTCTCCGGAAAAAACTTCACAAAAGTTAGTACGATTTACTACTCTCTTCCATCTACTTTTTGTTTTGAAATCAGAAATTACCTTGCTTAGTTTCCTAATTCTATTGATTACCAAAATAAACAACTTTCGCTTGATTTCAAAAGCATGATCAATAATTTTCTCTACATTTTTCTTCTTCCTATAAAATGCGGCTTTCTGTTGGCCTTTCTTTTTAATATTTTTCAATAAATTAACTAATATCCTATTACGGAACATTCGTTGTCGAATGTCCCTAAACTGCTGTTTCCTTCTACTATCATGCACAGAGTTATCTCTTCCTCTACCAGTAACATTTGTGATGTGTCTCTCCTTTCCATTTAAATAACTTTTGTTTTTGTGAACAGACACATTTTTTTGAGCAAAATTTTTTTTACTACAAATATTTCTTAAGAATGATTTCGTGCTCTTACCCGGACCTTTCTTGGTGTTTTGACAAGTATTTGGGGAAGAGGACTGCTGCAATAAAACATCATCCTGCTGTCTTTGACGTTTTCTAGCCTTTCGTATTCGACTTCTGGAAGGCATTTTCCAAACTATGAAAGAATCTGCAGTTGAATCTGTGAAAAAATATAATATAAAATGTTATTAACCACTATTACCAAACAGTAAATAAATAACAGTCATCTAAAACTTAATGCCGTACTAATTATTTAACATAGCAAATATTTTCCACCAGCACTGCATCACAAAAATGACACTCAATGGTACAAAACAGGCATACAACACTCATAAATCACTCCCAAATATTTTAAATCATTAATTCAGGATGACGATAAGATGTAGCCTATCTAAAGGTTTGTTTAGGCCCAGATCTTTGGACTGTGGTAAATGTGTGTCATTGATCCACATTCAGTCCATCACCTGTTTTGTTTATTTGAGGTGAGGCCAACACATCGTTGCAGATAAGATTTTCACTGAAAAAAAACCAAGGTAAAAAAACATGTGAAGGCCTACCAATGAAGTAAATCATTAAATGAAAACCAATACATTTCTGGAAATATGCACTACTAATGCTTCATAAGATGTTTTGGGTCATATTTATAAGTTATTTGAGTATCTAGTATGCTATTTTACATTCTTCATGGTGCAAATTTATTGTAAATACGCTCCCACCTACGGTTGGCAAATTTAGATTTTGATTATGGGAGTTAGATAGGCATGTGAATAATTTCCCAAAAATGGTATATAACCCCAAACAACCTTTGTAGCAAATGCTCTTAGCCATGTTATCCACCTCCCATTGGATAACATGGCTAAGAAGTGCTTGCAAATGTGATAAAAAAAGGCCTGCAATGCATGAATATCGCAGAAAAATCAGCGATATTCATGCATTTTCCAGCAAATGCTCTTAGCCATGTTATCCACTTCCTATTAAATAACATGGCTAAGAACTGCTCAGGGCCCCATGAGGAACGCTTTCCATTTAAAAAGGGAAAAATAACATCAAAGACACTAAAATGCCTTCTAAATATAAACCCAAACAACCTATGAAGCAATGTGAAAAAAAACGGCCACAATGCATGAATATAGCAGAAAAATCAGCGATATTCATGCATTTTCCAGCAAATGCTCTTAGCCATGTTATCCACTTCCTATTAAATAACATGGCTAAGAACTGCTCAGGGCCCCATGAGGAACGCTTTCCATTTAAAAAGGGAAAAATAACATCAAAGACACTAAAATGCCTTCTAAATATGAACCCAAACAACCTATGAAGCAATGTGAAAAAAAACGGCCACAATGCATGAATATAGCAGAAAAATCAGCGACATTCATGCATTTTCCAGCAAATGCTCTTAGCCATGTTATCCACTTCCTATTAAATAACATGGCTAAGAACTACTCAGGGCCCCATGAGGAACGCTTTCCATTTAAAAAGGGAAAAATAACATCAAAGACACTAAAATGCCTTCTAAATATGAACCCAAACAACCTATGAAGCAATGTGAAAAAAAACGGCCACAATCCATGAATATAGCAGAAAAATCAGCGATATTCATGCATTTTCCAGCAAATGCTCTTAGCCATGTTATCCACTTCCTATTAAATAACATGGCTAAGAACTGCTCAGGGCCCCATGAGGAACGCTTTCCATTTAAAAAGGGAAAAATAACATCAAAGACACTAAAATGCCTTCTAAATATGAACCCAAACAACCTATGAAGCAATGTGAAAAAAAAACGGCCACAATGCATGAATATAGCAGAAAAATCAGCGATATTCATGCATTTTCCAGCAAATGCTCTTAGCCATGTTATCCACTTCCTATTAAATAACATGGCTAAGAACTGCTCAGGGCCCCATGAGGAACGCTTTCCATTTAAAAAGGGAAAAATAACATCAAAGACACTAAAATGCCTTCTAAATATGAACCCAAACAACCTATGAAGCAATGTGAAAAAAAACGGCCACAATCCATGAATATAGCAGAAAAATCAGCGATATTCATGCATTTTCCAGCAAATGCTCTTAGCCATGTTATCCACTTCCTATTAAATAACATGGCTAAGAACTGCTCAGGGCCCCATGAGGAACGCTTTCCATTTAAAAAGGGAAAAATAACATCAAAGACACTAAAATGCCTTCTAAATATGACCCCAAACAACCTATGAAGCTCTAACAGTACATATCCTGAAATTTAATTCATTTCAAAATTCGTTTTTAAACACAGCATATAAATCAATTGTATACCTGCATTCATGAAGAAATAACTAAAAATGTCCTTGAGACACATGAAAGTGTTTTCTGGAATGCCCTAGCACCATTTTTGGGACACTATTAACATGGCTAGGTAACTCCCATAATCAAAATCTAAATTTGCCAAGCACAAGTGGGAGCGTATTTACAAGACACTTGCCCCATGAGGAACACTTTACATTTTAAAAGGCGAACATAACATCTTAGACACTCAAATAACTTATAAATATGGCCCAAAACAACCTATGAAGCTCTAGCAGTAAATATCCAGAAATGTAATTGATTTCTGAAATCGTTTTTAAAAGCAACATATCTGTTTCAGCTTACATAACAGACCATGAAATGGCCTCCATGTATTACAATATCTTGTGTTACTGCATGCCAGAATGTTACACCAAATATGCCATTATAATTTCTCTATGAAACTAATTCTATTAGTATATAACTAGAGACAAAACCACATTTTAAAAACACAGCTTTCTTCATCATTTTCTCCTTAAATCATACTATTCTCTATCTAAATTAAATAAATCTTTTCTCACCTTAGCAAATATTTTTTGAGTTTTGAAAACAGTCTCAGAAATACACCAAATTGTCTTCAGCAGAAGAAAAAGGATGCACTCCAAAGGCTGCAGCTATTGAAAGCACAGAAATACAGATATTCTTTTCACATATCTATCATATTAGCCAATCATACCTCTTCCCTCACTTTTTTCAAATCAAAACCCTTCCCCCCTCTGCCCTGTCTGCCTTGTTTCCATAGCAACCACCTCCTGGAAGACCTCTCATGTTTGCAAATTCACACAACAATGTTTCAATTGAACTCTGAACTCTCAGTGCACCTGCGTATCCAGTGCAATCTTTCATTAATTGTTTCTTCCTTGACCATTCAAATTACATCTTTCAAAGAACACATCCATGCACCCTAACTTTCTGTTTTCAGAAATGGAAATGCACCAATCACTGCTAATGAATCATTAGCATTGTAAATCCACAGTTTTTTTTCTTTAGAAACTCCTACTGTTTCAACTGCCCTTTCATTACCACACTTCATCTGACTGCAGAACAACCTTCTTCCACCATGTTTAACGTCTGGATTGTTGGACATAGTTACATCCACTGGGCTCAAAGGTATGCTGAGAGCAGAAATTTACACAACCTCAATTTACAAGATGTGGAAATTAAGTGGTTGGGCCAAAGAGGATTAAAATGTCACCAATTGATACCATTGGTGAAAACCTTTATGCATTTGCCAAAACCTGACCTGTTAATAGTGCACTGTGGAGGTAATGATTTGGGTACTTTGACAGGGGTAGGTCTGGAAATGCTTTTAAAGGACACCTTTGAGCAATTAATGGCACTTTTTCCTCAAACTGCCTTGGTATATTCCAATATATGCCAAAGACAGAAATGGAGGTGGTCCAACCAATTTTGTCCACAAATTGAGAAAGCGAGGAAGCATGTAAACAAATCTGTTTCAGCTTTCATGAGAGACCATGGAATGGGCTCTCTGTACAACAATAACTTGCGTTACTACATGCAAGATATCTACAGAGGAGATGGAGTTCACTTCTCAGATGAGGGCAACAGAATTTTCATTCTGAATTTAAGACTGTGCATTGGTACCTACTTATAAGTACCTAAATGTACCATAAACCCAAAAGCTCTTCTCAGAGCTACCCTACATCTGATCACTCACAATTATTATTTTTCTCTAACTTTTTTCACTAATTTTCCACAAAATTCGCTCCCCGGAGCGCTACCCGGTTCGCTAACCGAAAGCTAACCTCGCGGAATTTTTTAAAAAAAAGTTTTTTTTTCCGCACATATAAGCCTCCTCAGCCACGCTCAGAAAACCTAGGGGGTCAAGATAAGTCTAACATGACCCCTTCTACCCATTCTAAACATTATTTGCCCTCCATCTTGTATCTTAATGCGAACGAAACACAAAATGGTGGACTCCCGTAACGCTTAAGGTTCGCTAACCGGGCAGCTTCCCGGAAAGCGGTCCTAAAAAAAGGCGGGAAAGTAATTTACAGAAAAACGACTAGAGACACTCTCACCAAATATAAATTAGCTCATACTACATAACATTCCCTTCCATTCTCACAAATTTCATTGAAATTCCATTTAGCCATTTAGCCTGTAGACCTCTCCAAATACCGTGAGGTAAATTACTTCACAAAACACATCTGAATTGTTGGAATTGACAACCAATGAAAATGTTACTTTCATTTTCTACTTTTATTACCTGACATTTGATTGGTTATATACCTGTATATATATAAAGGGAGAGAAGGAAACACAGCCATTTTGACTACTACTTGTTGTTGTACATTACAATTGAATTATCACTAAACTCTTCAACTTGTTTGTAAAGGTAAGTTAATATAGTAGACTTTTTCTGCTAGATATACACTATCCCTCTGTAGTAGTAATGTATTTAGATAGACTTCTCTGTTATAGTTATCAATGGAGTAAGGCTTGTCTTGGTTAAATCACATACACTTTTTTATAGTCCTATTTCCACTCTCATACTATACACTGCCAAAAGATAAATTCACTGATAAAAAATGCCTATCTAAAATTAATCCCAACAGTGCCCTATCTCTACTAATATATATTTTTTTAATCCAAATTTCAGGCAAAATGGAAGGCGAGCAGCAAGTTTCTTTTGAGATGGACCTGGAAGAGAGCAGCCAGGAATTAATAGAACCAATTGACATGGAATTTATGGATGAAAGCTTGGATAATGAACTGCTGCAATGTGTCCAAGCAGTAGATGCCCTCCTTGCAAATGAGGACATTTTACAACCTCACAGATTGCAAAGAATATTTCAAGAAAATAATGACATTTCAGACACTGAAATGTTAGAAAGTTTAATAAATTATGAAAAAGAATCAAAATAAAAAAAACACTTTAAAAAAAAGAAAACAAAAAAAAACAAGAAAAACAACAAACAATTAACATACAGTACTAGAAAAGTCTTTCATTCTTTTATCCATAAAGTTCGCTGCCGAGAAAGCTATCCGGTTCGCGAACTTGGCGCTTACCACGCAAAAAAAAATTTTTTTTTGGGACCCTCCTAGGCCCTTTTAAAACCTCCACATAAAACCTAGGGGGTCAACGAGGATCTACTATGCCCCCTTATGGTAATTTCCCCCTTTGTTTTGGCCTCCTCTTGTCTCTCGATCCTACCGAGAGACAAGATGGCGGCCGCTCCGGACTGTTTAGAATGTTGACAGACACCGGAGGGCCAATCAGCTTCTCATCGCAAAGTTCCGTTACGCGAAAGGTTCGCTAACCGGATAGCTGCCCGGAGCGCTGTTACAGATATATATCTTGATTTAAACGTTAATTTCTCAAAATCCACTGAGGCACATATATTGAGACCTAGCAAAGGCACATCGGGCTAACAGTCCCTACAATTTTGCCAAGTTTCGTGAAAATCCATTCAGCCGTTCGGGCTAAAAGTGAGTCCAACCGCCCTATGGAAATTAACATGGGAAAAAGGTGTTTTGGGACCCCCCTTTTTTCTCGGCCCCCCCTCCACAAACCCCCCCCAAATTTTCAAGGGCTGCTCAGAAACAAAATGTGCCATTTTCCTGAAAATTTCAGCCAATTCCGTCCACAAACGCCAAAGTTATTAGGCATAGAATTTTCAGAAATCCCATAGGGAAAAAATCCTAACTATATATACCTACTGGCGACCGCCAGTAGGTAATTACCTACTGGCGGTCGCCAGTAGGTAGTTATAGTTAGGATTTTTTTCAATGTTAAATCTCAAAATTCTATTTGGAATAACTTTGGCACCGGTTGACGAATCTGCCTGAAAATTTCCTGAAAATGGCCTCGTCGAGCTCCGGTTCTTCCTTGAAAGTTTGGGGGGGAGACGTCAAGCAGGGGCCGAGATAAAAGGGGGGTCCCAAAACGCGTTTTCCTCATGTTAATTTCCATAGGGCGGTCGATTTCACTTTTAGCTCGAACGGCTGAATGGATTTCCATCAAACTTGGCAAAATTGTAGGGACTGGTAGCCCGATGTGCCTTTGCTATGTCTCAAGATATGTGCTCCAGTGGATTTTGAGTAATTTAGGTTAAAAAAAAAATATATATCTATAGGCGCTCTCCGGTGCGCGCACCGGAGTGCGCTCCTGGCGCGACACGCGACTTGCGCGCAGAAAGCTGATTGGCTCTTGGGTGTCTGTAAACATTCTAAACAGTCTGGAGCGGCCGCCATCTTGTGTCTCGGTAAAATCGAGACACAAGGGGTTTGAAAAAAAAAGGGGTAAATGACCATAAGGGGAAAGAGTAGACCCCCTCTGACCCCCTAGGTTTGATGTGGGGGCTAAAATAGGGTCCTGCGGGGCATTACATTTTTTATTTTTTTTTTCGTTTTGCGCGGGGGAAGCGCATGGTACGCGCACCGGGGAGCGAAGCACGGGGAAAATCCAGGACCATATTTATGAAGGCCTTGCGCTGCCAGTTTTGCGCCGCCTGTGCGTCAATTTTTGTGACGCACCAGCGGTGTAAAAAAATGTGCATTGTTACGCTATATTTAAAAAGTGACGCATCTATCTAGATGCGTCACTTTTTAAATATAGTGCAACGAGGCACATTTTTTTACACTGCTGGTGCGATGCGTCACTTTTCTGTGCGCACTCCTTATGACATTCCAGATGTGTCATATTTAATGTATGACGAATCATGTTGCAAGGAGTTACAGATACGTCAGTATTTCTGACATATCTGTAAACATAAAAGTGACGCGAGGCAGGCGCAAGATTTTGACGCAACAGCATCCTAAAAGTGACGCAGAGAAATCTCATAGATTACAGTACGTCGTTATTACCAAGCTTTTTGCGGGGGAATGCCCCCTCTGCATACATTATACCTGACGCAGATATAATGTGGCGCAGAGTTTTAAAAAGTGACCCATGTACCTAGATGTGTCACTTTTTAAAAATAGCGTCAGGTATAATGCATGCAGAGGGGGTGTTCCCCCGCAAAAAGCTTGGTAATAACGACGCAGTGAAATCTTTGAGATTTCACTGCGTCACTTTTAGGATGCTGTTGCTTCAAAATCTTACGCCTGCTTCACAGCAGACCTTTCACATGGTGCTTTTTCCATGTGAAAGGACACATTACTGGAGTTGCGTCACTTTTGTGACGCACTCCAGCAATGCGTTACTTGGAATGTCATAAGGAGTGCGTACAGAAAAGTGACGCATCGCACCAGTGGTGTAAAAAAATGCGCCTCGTTGCGCTATATTTAAAAAGTGACGCATCTAGGTAGATGGGTCACTTTTTAAAATCCTGCGCCACATTATATCTGCGTCAGGTATAATGCATGCAGAGGGGGTGTTCCCCCGCAAAAAGCTTTGTAATAGCGACGCAGTGAAATCTTTGAGATTTCACTGCGTCACTTTTAGGATGCTGTTACGTCAAAATCTTGCGCCTGCTTCACAGCAGACCTTTCAAATGGTGCTTTTTCCATGTGAAAGGACACATTACTGGAGTTGCGTCACTTTTGTGACGCACTCCAGCAATGCGTTACTTTTGTGTTTACAGATACGTCAGAAATACTGACATATCTGTAACTCCTTGCGACATGATTCCTCATACATTAAATATGACATATCTGGAATGTCATAAGGAGTGCGCACAGAAAAGTGACGCATTGTACCAGTGGTGTAAAAAAATGCGCCTCGTTGCGCTATATTTAAAAAGTGACGCATCTAGGTAGATGGGTCACTTTTTAAAATCCTGCGCCACATTATATCTGCGTCAGGTATAATGCATGCAGAGGGGGTGTTCCCCCGCAAAAAGCTTTGTAATAGCGAAGCAGTGAAATCTTTGAGATTTCAGTGCGTCACTTTTAGGATGCTGTTGCGTCAAAATCTTGCACCTGCTTCACAGCAGACCTTTCACATGGTGCTTTTTCCATGTGAAAGGACACATTACTGGAGTTGTGTCACTTTTGTGACGCTCTCCAGCAATGCGTTACTTTTGTGTTTACAGATACGTCAGAAATACTGACATATCTGTAACTCCTTGCGAATTGATTAGTCATATATTAAATATGACATATCTGGAATGTCATAAGGAGTGCGTCCAGAAAAGTGACGCATCGCTGTTTTCACGTAGCGATGCGTCACTTTTCAGAAATGAGGCCTCCAGTTTATTCACTGTGTCACCTCTACGACCCTTTCTTGCGTCAATATGTCCCTTTTGCATACATGACACCTGACGTAGGAATAATGTGGCACAGGGGTTTACAAAGTGATGTATTTACCAAGGAACACCACTTTGTAAATATGAATAAATAAGGTGCATTTTTTATTGGAATGTTGTGTCACAAAAAGTGATGCTTTGGTAGCGTTAAAGTGACGCTTGGCTTCATAAATGAGGCCTTCTACTTTCAACTCCAGCAATGCATCTTTTCTTACCCTTCCACAACCCTCCTTTTCAACATTTCTTTGAATATCAACATTCCCCATATTCATTCTTCTTCTCATAACTTTCTTTTCTAACACTCACCTTCTTTCAGTCCTCCTACTTCACTTCTTTTTTCCTCTCATACCTTTCTGTTCTTTCTTACTCATTCTCCTTTCAATTATCAATGCACTATATTTCACTTACTCTTCATTTTTTTAAGAATATAGCTCTTTGATGAGAATTGGAGGTAGTTCTGAAAATAACTTTTGGTTTTCTTCTTTTAACTGAACAGGAACAAAAACAGGGAATGGAAACTGCTCAACAGGAGCAAAAAGAACAAAAAAAATTAGGGGTGGGAAGGGCAGCGATGGTTCTCCAATGCTCGAACCATGAGCTGGACACTTTGCTCCCCATAGGTGAGCAGTTGATTGCAGTATCTGCATCTGAGGACACCATGGTTAAAAGCAGGTTGTATGTTTGGCACCTGCTCCTGCGATTGCCCTCTCCCAGAAGAAGTTGCTCCTCCCGTTGATGTAGAGGCCCCATCTCTGGGGACCTCTTGTGCCAGAGCCCTGACACTTTCCCGGGCAAAATTCTGGGGGTGCCTCCTCTCCACATGTCGGATCATCGTAAAGTTCCCAAAAGAGTACTTTTTTTTGGGGTCACCCCGTGACAGGACCTGTTTGCAGATCCTGCACTCCACTTTTGGTGCATTCACCTTCTTCTGGTCAGCTGGAATCTTAAAAAATTTCCATATGAAATGTTCCTTCACCTTTGGGGTAGGAGGGTCTTCATTGATGAACTCAGGTTCATCCTCACTGCTGGATTCTCTGGCAGCCATGGTAAATGACGAAAGATCCAGGTGCAAAAAACAGGTCTTTCAGTCACAAAAGTGAAAGAAGAAGTGAAGGAAATGGGTGGGGATTTCATTCATTGTAAAAAAACTGTTAGCAACCAATGAAAAGTGTTATTTTAGGGTCACATGACCCGACGCGTTTACGCTGCGCGCTCCGGAGCACTTCCGGGTGCGTTTACGCAGCGCGATCGTAGGCGCTTCCGGGGCGCAAACGTGGCGCGATCGTAGGCGCTTCTGGGTGCTTTTACGCGGCGCGAACGTAGGCACTTCCGAGGGCACTTACGTTGCGCGCCGAAGGGACGTCATCAAACTTTTACAGAAATGCATAATCATTTTCCTTATAAAAAAAAACTGATTTTATTTGTATGGTACGAAATGTTTTGCATTATTATTAACTTTTCATTCATATTTTTTTTCACGAACGACAGTAGCGCTCTGGGTGCGCTTTCAGGTGAGCTCACCGGAAAGCTTACCGGAGAGCTTAGCTGAAAGCTTCCCTGAGCGCGCACCCAGAGCGCAAAAAAAAAAAATTATATAAAAAAAAATGAATACTTACAAAAAAACAGCAAATTGTAAAAAAAAAAAAAGGTTAGAAACTCGATATAGAAAGGAATTAGCATTTAAAAAACCTATGAAATTCACTGAAAAAACCATAGGTTTCACACCAGTTATAGTTAGGAATTAGCATTTAAAAAACCTATTAAATTCACTGAAAAAACCATAGGTTTCACACCAGTTATAGTTAGCTGAAAATGTTACTGATATAAAACCATTGAAATTCCCACGTTATAGTTAGTCGGACTCACTATAACTTGCGCGTGCAATGCACTGCTGATGACATCACATATTACATCACTCATGACATGGTCAGTGACATCACTCATGACATCACTGATGACACCATCCTTGTGACACAGTGACAGACCTCCTTTCACTGTAAAGTAACCTTTGAAACACATATTCAAAAATAGAAACTAACATTAACAAAAAAGTGGATATACCCATACCAGTTACAACAACCAATTCAGTAATTTCACCATCTATATACAAATTCACACATTCACCAACAGTTTTATGTATTCACTCATACATATACTCACTCATCATATGTAGTGATACCCCTATTCATTCTGTTACACACCGACAGTCATCAAAAACTTACTCATACATATACTCACACATGCAAATAAACTAATAAACATCCATTTATTTGCATATACAACTATACACACATTAGCACATTACTTCTAAGGAAACTTACACATACTTACTCTCTTAAACAATCACTTATAGAAACACATACTTATTTAAACAGGAACTCTTTCAATCTCTCACTCTCACATATACTTACTTATATACATCAATGCTCATATATACAAGATTAAAACATATGTAGTTACTCATAAAGACACTAGTGAGAGAGGCATTCACTCTCTAACACACACATATACACACTCATCCACCCATACAATCCTACACAAATGCTGTCTTCAAAACACATACAAACAGTGAGTCAGTCATTGATGCATCTATGTGCTAAGTAACAGCCCCACCAAACCATACAGACACTCATACTGATACTAAAAAAACATCTAATAACCCATATACACACGCATGTAGCTACTCACCAACCCATGCAGCCACTTATACACAAAGTAAAACACTGATACATATATTTAAATATTTAAACATTACTCGCTAATATATGTATTCACTAAGATACACTTAATAAGCCAGTTAACCAATCAAGTTTTTTAAAAAAAACATCCATTTAGACACTTATTTAAACATTTATTCTTCCATCGACCTTAACATATACATATATAAAATATATTTATTTTTCAGAAAGACACACATTCACTGGACGATGTCATCAGTGATGTCATGAGTGAGGTCATCAGTGATGTCATGAGTGATGTCACTGACCATGTCATGAGTGATGTAATATGTGATGTCATCAGCAGTGCATTGCACGCGCAAGTTATAGTGAGTCCGACTAACTATAACGTGGGAATTTCAATGGTTTTATATCAGTAAAATTTCCAGCTAACTATAACTGGTGTGAAACCTATGGTTTTTTCAGTGAATATATATATATATATATATATATATATATATATATATATATATATTTGCTTTCACTCCGTTCGATACCACTCGTGCAGCATCACACAGTCAAATCCAGACTGTTCACCAAACGAATAAGCCAGACCCAGAGTAAGGTGCAGCGATTTTATTCCAGTTTAAAAAAGAAAAACCCAGCAAGCCTGCATGACGCATTTCGCCTCTATCTAGAGGCTTGATCACATGATTACCTACTGGCGGTCACCAGTAGGTAGTTATAGTTAGGACCTAGTTTCCATAGGAAATCCGCAACATTCTATTGGGAATAACTTTGGTGCCGGTGGACGAATCTTTGCGAATTTCTCAAAGAAGATGGCCCGCTCCGCTCCGCTCCTTCCCTGAAAGTTTGGGGGGGATTCGTGTCAAGTGGGGGCTGAGATAAAAGGGGGTCCCAAAACATGTTTTTTCCTTATGTTATTTTCCATAGGACGATTGGGCACGGCTACAGCCCGAACGGCTGAATTGAATTATAAGAAATTTGGCACACAGATTACGCTTTTCTTTAGATGGTGTAAATCTTCCAGTAGTTGCTGAGAAAATTTAAGTTGAAATCAATATGGCTGAGATACCCGCCACCCCCTCTCAACACAATCCCCAAGGATGGGAAACCGGAAACAGTTCTGAAGTCTTTGGAAGACGGGAGGGAGTAACCCCCCCGGCCGTATTTATTAAAATATGAAACAAAATTAAAACATTAAATAAACAGTTTCATATTATGTACAATTTCATTACCACATTGCGATGTTTGGCTAACCTTAACAGATTCTCTAATACAAAGGTTCTCCTAGCCGAACTAACATCCTGCAAAACATTTACTTGAAATTTTGAAATTGTACATTCTAACGTTTAAGGGCCAACGGCAAGGTCGTAACCGGTGTCAAGATCCCTAACCCAGAAATATCGCCCTCACTTGTGAGGGGCGGCCCAGAGGCGTACCTCAAGTGCAATTACCAATTTCCCTTGACTTGACGGGGGCCCCAATAAAACTCGACGCCACTTAGAGGTCGTACGAGGACTCGTGTGAGGTATCTAGAAGGTCGCGTAGACCCCCCCCCAAACCCCACACAACTTACCATATCTGCCGTCGCAGACGTCCTGGCCCCGGGAAATTCCCCAGGAGGGGGCTGTAACCCCTCCTACCCAGGAAGGGGCCTTGACCGCCTTTCCTCTTCTTTCGGCGACCCATCCTTAGAAGGGACCGCCTCCCCGTTGAGGGGCCAATGGCCACCTCCCCCGAGCGCTCCCATCCGTGCTGGGTGACGCCCACTTATAGGGATCTTCCAATTAGTGCTCACCGATCATGACCTTACCGCCCGACCAAAATAAATACGACAATGCTAACTAAATGACTAAACTAAAAATACAGTAGCAACTATACTTTCATTAAAAGCATGCTTACCAATGAACACGAAAGCAGAATTTCTTTATTTGCAAAACGTAACACAAATCGACATTCTTTATTACATACTCAAAATCATCACGATAATACCACAACCTGAAAACGAAAATCAGAGTTATCCATCAACTTTATTCAAAACCACTTGCTGTCATCAGGGGCTGGTGGGTGGGTCAAAATTGGCTCTTCGTTCCGTCTCGAGCTCACGTGCAGCGAGGAGGTGCAGCTTCAGAGCACAGGAACAAGAGGATGCCTTCGGATCTTGCTTCTCCTTTTATCCGTCTTCAGGGCGGGCGTAAACCCGCCCCTGCCTGCCCCTAGGGCGTGGCCAGCCGCGTCAGTGTCTAGGCCAACCCACTCTAGGGCGGGAAAAGGCGCGCCCCGGCTACGCCGCTTCGGGCATACCAGCCGAGACTCGCCTCCCGCCCAAGATGGCTTCCCGGGGGGATCGTGGTACTCTGCCATACGTTCGGGGGGACCGAGTGGTCGCCCCTTTCCATATGGCTGAGATACCCGCCACCCCCTCTCAACACAATCCCCAAGGATGGGAAACCGGAAACAGTTCTGAAGTCTTTGGAAGACGGGAGGGAGTAACCCCCCCGGCCGTATTTATTAAAATATGAAACAAAATTAAAACATTAAATAAACAGTTTCATATTATGTACAATTTCATTACCACATTGCGATGTTTGGCTAACCTTAACAGATTCTCTAATACAAAGGTTCTCCTAGCCGAACTAACATCCTGCAAAACATTTACTTGAAATTTTGAAATTGTACATCCTAACGTTTAAGGGCCAACGGCAAGGTCGTAACCGGTGTCAAGATCCCTAACCCAGAAATATCGCCCTCACTTGTGAGGGGCGGCCCAGAGGCGTACCTCAAGTGCAATTACCAATTTCCCTTGACTTGACGGGGGCCCCAATAAAACTCGACGCCACTTAGAGGTCGTACGAGGACTCGTGTGAGGTATCTAGAAGGTCGCGTAGACCCCCCCCCAAACCCCACACAACTTACCATATCTGCCGTCGCAGACGTCCTGGCCCCGGGAAATTCCCCAGGAGGGGGCTGTAACCCCTCCTACCCAGGAAGGGGCCTTGACCGCCTTTCCTCTTCTTTCGGCGACCCATCCTTAGAAGGGACCGCCTCCCCGTTGAGGGGCCAATGGCCACCTCCCCCGAGCGCTCCCATCCGTGCTGGGTGACGCCCACTCATAGGGATCTTCCAATTAGTGCTCACCGATCATGACCTTACCGCCACAGGCCGGATAGTTGACCGGCTATCCGGACCCCCCACACACTCCTACCTAAAGGTCATGGTGTAACGTTTTTAGCCATGCTAAGAAGTCTCCTATGAGTAACTCATTCCCCACTCGAGACAAATGCACTCCATCCCCCAAATACATACTGTCATCATTAATACACCCATGTGAAATAGCATGCAGTGTCTTGGAACGGAACAACCTACTCACTTTGTTATTAAGCTTCCTAACCGAATGATTTAAAGCAGGAACCGAAATAGCCCCCCGCCACACTTTTCGTGGGATCATATGGGACCACGCAATTGTGCACCCTGGAACTCTCCTCGCTAACCAACTTACAGTGGAAAGCATCGCCTCAAGAAGAAGTCGTCTACCAGTGGTGACCAAATCATTACCCCCAAGATGTACTATCACTACAGACGGCGGTGACCTCGTCCGCCCTAGCAAACCCTCAAAAAATGATTGAAACTGGTCAATACAGAGACCGCCTCTTCCGTAGAAGGACACACTGTACCCGTATTCCCCAGCTACGTGAATCATATCACCTGCCTTGAATACGTCTGCGGCACGTCTCACGTATGAGTGGCCCACAACCCACACCTCCTTTTTCACAGCCGGTGATGTCTGACCGCTGGCCTGGTGTAGGGTCGACTGCAAAGTCCGCCCCGCCTCGTAGGCTTGCGCAACTGAAAACCAAACAAAAACAAGAAGCGTGAGTACATTGCTACAGCTTCACAACATGTGCAACCGCACATACCTTTTATAACAATTGGAGGACCAACGCCCCACCCGTTTAACTTGTTCAACATCCAGACCCCTGGCTGTAGCTTCTGTAGCAGCCCCTATCCGAAAGGAATGGGTCCCAAACTCGCCCGGGTTCAAGCCCGCAGCGGCAATCGACATCGCAAGCACCCGCTGAAACTGAAACTTTGTCAGTGGGGTGGCGTCAGCGTGTCTCAACAAGGTCCCCCCCCATGATGCCACCCTTCGTGCTAAATAATCTTCTAGACACCTTACCGGGCACATGGAGGACCCGGGAATCCTGCGTATGATTACGCAGTCACCCATCCCACTTTGATCGGTCTTGGACCTGACAAATGAGACCGTTATCGTCTCCCCTCTGATCTGGACGTGCTCCTGGCACAATCCTCCTGTCACATCCTGCTTGTTCCTTGCCACTAATTCGCTTACCCGCATAGCCCCATGGAATGCCAGGGTAAAAAGGGGCTCGGAATAACACTGTCTCAAACTGAGATGAACACGTAGCAGGGAGTCTGGATAATAACTGGGCCAGCCTATCCAAACCTATCGGGCGCCTCTCATCTACTCTGCGACCCTCAAGGCGTTGCCACCCCCGTAGCGCTTTCTGTACAATGAAAGACGCTGTCGGGTCATGGATCCCGTGAGCCCTAGCAACAAAGGAAATGGCAGCCCGATGCCTCTGAGCCGTGGCCACCGATTTCCCGACCCGATGTAAGGACATCAGAAAATACATCACCCACTCTTCCTGGCCCCAAAGCTCCTCCCTATCAGTCCCCAAAAAGGCCAAATAGGACCGGAACGCCCCTTCATATGCCTTCCTCGTCCTGGGTGCTAAACTCTCTCCCACGAGGTTACGAAGTTCGGGGCACCGAGAGACCAGAGAGCTTCGGGAAAGGGTGCCGGCTCCGGGTCCGCTGTGGGAAGGAAACCCCAGAAAGCCTGCATACGAAAACGAGACAGTGCATCAGCCGCCTGGTTCATTACCCCTGGGACATGTCTTGCTCTGAATAGCACATTCAATTGCATACAAAGTAAAACAATTTCCTTGAGCAGTCTCAAAATCCATTTGCATCGTGCTGCCTGACTATTGATACACTCGACCACGGTCATATTGTCAGACCAAAATACCACAGAGTGATCTTTGAACCCTTCGGGCCAAGTTCTCAGGGCCACTAAAATGGGGAAAAGTTCCAGGAAAGCAATGTTACTTGTCAGTCCACTATCATGCCACCATGTCGGCCACTTTTGTGCAGACCATCTCGTGCCGAATATGGCACCGAAACCTATGCTCCCTGCCGAATCTGTCCACAGCCCCAGCTCCTCAGAGGACACGGCTGGTTTGTTCCAGACGACTCGACCATTGAAATCCGCCAGAAATGCCAACCATATGCGCATGTCCTGGCGGACCTCTGCCGAGAGCCTTGTGCGATGATGGCACTCCTTCAGGCCGACCATGGCTTGAGCGATCGAGCGGGAAAAGGGGCGGGCCATTGGTATGACCCTCAGGGCAAAATTCAACTGGCCAACTAACTGCTGTAATTGATGCAGCTTAACCTTAGGTCCCCTTATACACATCTGCAGGGATGTCCTGAACTTTGACACTTTGTAAGCTGGTAAACGAAAACAACCTTCTGCGGAGTCTAACTCAATCCCCAGAAACTCGAGGCAAGTGGAAGGCCCCACAGTCTTACCTGGTGCCAATGGCACGCCAAACTGATTCATCAAGACACAAAACTGTGCCAAAGCCTGCCCACATTCCGGGTCCCCGGCTGCCCCCAGGAACAAAAAATCATCAAGGTAATGCATCACATTTTGGAAACCCGTCTTCTTTGTGAATACCCATTGTAGAAAACTACTGAATTTTTCGAAATAGGCACAAGATGTAGAGCACCCCATCGGCATACACCTATCCATGTAATAATGACCCTGAAACATGAAACCTAAGAGACGCTGATCGTCTGGATGTACCGGGAGCAACCGGAACGCTGACTCGATATCAGATTTTGCCATCAGCGCCCCGGGCCCCAGGCGATTCAAAATGGCTACGGCCTCATCGAAGGATGCGTACCGCACCGAACACACTTCCGGGTCTATCGCTCCGTTTACGGAAAGACCACGTGGGGCTGATAAATTATGTATCAGCCGAAACTCACCCGGGTCCTTCTTTGGGACCACACCTAAAGGGGAACAAACAAAATTAGGAACCGGTGGTACACTAAACGGACCGGCGACTCGACCTTGAGTAACCTCCTTCCTGATCTTATCCTGTACCACCGTCGTATGCTGAAAGACCGATAGCTGATTCTTACATTTCGTTGCACCTTGAAAGTCCCCCACTGGGATGCGGAAACCATAAGAAAACCCGTTCCGCAACACCCCAGCAGAAGCACGATCCGGGTATTCACTGAGCCAAGGAATCATTGCCAAGGTATCAATCGGGGTAGGTAAAGGCGCCCCTCGGACTATGTTAGACCTGTTTGGCGCCTCCTCTACCCCCGTTATCACCCGTTTTGGCTCTGCACGTGGACTCAGGATGGGATGATTGCCCACACCCACTACATTCGTGTCTAAATTTGCACGATCCCTGGGGCCTAGTACATTTACCCCTGTTGAAGTTCCAACAAACCCCCCTTTTTCCTGTGTTACCGGCAGGCTTCGAGTAATTGTCTGTACCCGCACCTGACCGAAAGGGCGTCCCCGCATACTGGCGGGAAGATTCGCCAACGATACTCCCTACTAATGGCAATTTTAACATACCAGTCTCCTTCATTTTGGACCATGACACAGAATCATAACAATCCCATGTTAAGTTTTTATCATGTTCTTTAGCTTTTCTAAACAGGTTATCATAGCAGAACCAATGATTACCCTCGTGTGATACCGAGTACCCCATGATTCGTGACTGATAAATCGGCAATTCGGGTAACAGATCGGGCCTTCGCTCCCCCAAGATCGAAGTAAAAACCCCCCACGCTTGACCCCAATTGCCAATGTTTTCATTCACCTTAAAGGCGGCCATTTTTGCGCGCCAAACACTCGGATGCATGAGCTCTTTCTGGCCCTTGACATGCTCCATCTCATAGTGATCAGTAAGCAACGAGAATATGTTTACGTATTCCCCTGCCCATATCTTTTCCTTAATAGCCAAAGGAACATGCTGACCCAATTTTTCCCTACAAGAGGGTGCCGACTCATCCCTCGCAATCGGCAATGGCCGCTTACCTGCACCGGACGTTGTCTCTGCTACTGAACCCGTCCCCTGCGGCTTCTCAACTGCTGCAGCCGGCGTGGACACCTTTGCTGCTTCCCGTGACTCACGCAGTTGCTTCATTAGCTCCTGCGCGTCGACAGCCGTGGCGCCCTCGCTACCTTTTCCCAACCACGCTGCCAATTGTGCTGCCAGCTCGGGCGGCATATCTTCCTCGGACACGGGGGTGACCACAACGGGAATCGGATTCCCTTCCTTCGGCACGGGAGTTGGTGCCTCGAGCGGGGCACTGGGACCCGGGATGTCTTCTCCCGCTGCTCCCCTCCTGGGCCTCTTGTTTTTCCCTCCCGGGGCTGATCCCGCCAAAGGACGTTTCGGTCCCCCTTCCTCGTTTTTATCCATTCGCCTCTTTAGTTCGGTCATCTCCTTCATGAGAACGCGCAGCATCTGTTCAGTAGTCATGCGCTTTCCCGCCTTCTTCGGCATTCTCCAACAGAGTATCTGCAAAACAAACAAGAACGATTACAACGCTCAAAATTGGCTCTTCGTTCCGTCTCGAGCTCACGTGCAGCGAGGAGGTTCAGCTTCAGAGCACAGGAACAAGAGGATGCCTTCGGATCTTGTTTCTCCTTTTATCCGTCTTCAGGGCGGGCGTAAACCCGCCCCTGCCTGCCCCTAGGGCGTGGCCAGCCGCGTCAGTGTCTAGGCCAACCCACTCTAGGGCGGGAAAAGGCGCGCCCCGGCTACGCCGCTTCGGGCATACCAGCCGAGACTCGCCTCCCGCCCAAGATGGCTTCCCGGGGGGATCGTGGTACTCTGCCATACGTTCGGGGGGACCGAGTGGTCGCCCCTTTCCATTATATATCTATAAGTGCGCACGGGTGCACGCACTGGATCCTGTGCGCAAGCGGAATTCCGATTTGCTGTTTGACGTCTGTCAACATTCGATTCGGAGGAAATCAGGAAGTGTTGTCTACCATTTTGTCAGTGCGAGTCAACATATTGTGGATAACAAAGGGGCCCATCTTACATACTGACATTACTTTGTCCCCGAAACATCGAAATCAGCCTACTGTCACCTTCAGCAGAGCACCGTCAATGAGAGATGCTTTAGTAAAGACTAGCCCTGAGGTGATTGACAAAAGAAACTGGTTGACTGACAAGAGGGGTTTTGTAAAATGCTTTTCTTGTCGGGCTTGCAAGTTCGGAATCAACAAACAGTCTTTTTTGGATCCTTTCTCAGGCATGCCCAATAGGATAAACGGTTATTATACTTGCAAAACTGACTGTGCGGTATATGTTTTGGAGTGTACGTGTCATCTTTCATATATCGGCAGTACCAAACTCCCTGTGTTTAATAGGATCCTCCAGCACTTGCGGGCAATCGTGAATTCTGATCCATCATATCCGTTGCCCGCCATTTCAAACTTGTGCATCAAAATAAATTGGAGGACTTAAAGTACTACGTAATTGACTCTGTTCCTAAATCAATACGTGGTGGAGATAGAGAGAAGAGACTTCGACAGTTAGAGAGTCAATACATAGTTAGACTCAACACCAAAATACCTAATGGTCTAAACACAGGGGAAGATTTGGTCCACTTTCTATAAACATACACATAGTGTTGGTTTTGTATAGATATATGTTTATATGTTTAGATGATATTGGGCTCAATATCAGGTACCTATCCTCTTTCTGGATCTACATTTATGATCTGTTTATCTATGATTAATTGTGGTCTTCAAATACAAGTTGTGTGTATATATATATATATATATGAATTTAAGTTTTAAATTATGGGTATTATATTTATTGAAAATAATGGATTTTTAATATAACCTTTTATTCTGTGTTATTTTATTGGTTTTTCTAGCTTGTTCTAGTTTGGCTGATGGACTTTCTGGCAGAGGTTTATTAATCCATTGTAAATATTTGTAAATATTTGTAAATATTTGATGAAATATAATGTACTCAATAATGATCTCACTAAAATTGCCTAGTTTTATTCATATATTTATTTGTACAACGCTAAGATCTGATCCTTTTTACTTTCATATTAGATAAGCTGAATAACCTATCTTTCCCTTTGTTCTGCAAAACTTGCTTGATGATTGCATCCGCACACTTGTTTGATTTTAATTATCTTATTAATGTATGGCTGTAATCCAGCTACATTTCACGATTTGCACATTGGGCAATTTTCTATGAGCATTTTTTGTTAAATTGTGCAACACATTTGTAGTCCTTTCAATGAATTAGGATTTGGGCACTAGCCCCAGATTTCTTCCTAATTGTAATGAAATAATTTTGCAAATTCCTTTTTTTAAATATTTGTAGAAATATTTAAATCATGTTTAACAATGTTCAATTTTAATTGTTGAACTACAGTGTTTGATAAGACTTTAGGACTTGAATATGTACGATTGCACTATGCACTTTTTAAATGACTGTTAGTCTATTTACTCTTTCCATGCAAAAAATGGGAGGGTTTTAAAATGCCTCATAGTATTTATGGGTGGTGTTTTTTCCTGGCACGTCATGTGATCAAGGCCGGGGCAACCCGGCTGAAACGCATCATGTTGTGAGAAGGCTTCAATAAATTGCACTGAACTTTAAACCTTTTGTGGTGATCCGTTCCAGGGGATGGAGTTTTGCTTTATTCAATCCAGGATTTGGTTTTCATATATATATATATATATATATATATATATATATATATATATATATATATATATATATATATATATATATATATATATATATATATATATATATTACCTACTGGCGATCACCAGTAGGTATATATAGTTAGGATTTTTTTTAATAGGGATTTCTGCAAATTCTATGTTGAATAACTTTGGCGTTGATGGACGGAATTGGTTGAAATTTTCAGGAAAATGGCACATTTTGTTTCTGAGCGTCCCCTGAAAGTTTGGGGGGGTTTCGTGAAGTGGGAGCCGAGAAAAAAGGGGGGTCCCAAAACGTGTTTTTAACATTGAGTTTTCCATAGGGCGGCTGGACTCACTTTTAGCTCGAACGGCTGAATGGATTTCTATGAAACTTGGCAAAATTGTAGGGACTGGTTGTCCGATGTGCCTTTGCTAGGTCTCAAGATATGTGCTCTAGTGGATTTTGAGTAATTTAGGTTCAAAAAATATATATATCTGTAAGCGCGCCCCGGTACACGCACCGGGGAGTGCTCCGGGCGTGCTACGCGACTTGCGCACGGAAAGCTGATTGGCTCTCGGGTGTCTGTAAACATTCTAAACAGTCCGGAGCGGCCGCCATCTTGTGTCTCGGTAGGATCGAGACACAAGAGGTGGCCAAAACAAAGGGCGAAAGGACCATAAGGGGGCAGAGTAGTTCCTCCCTGACCCCCTAGGTTTGATATGGGGGCTTTAAAAGGGCCCCGCGGGGCGAAAAAAAAAAATCGTTTTTTTTGCGGGGGAAGCGCCCGGTACGCGCACCGGGAAGCGGTCCGGGGAGCGTACTATGGGGAAAAAAGAATGATAGACTTTTCAAATATTGTATGTTTATTGAATGTTTTTTTTTTTTTTTTTTTTTTTTTTATTTAAGTAGCAACATGTAGGTACCAATGCAGAGTCTAAAATTTAACATACACCGTCTCCTTTGTAGATATCTTGCATGTTGTTTCAGAAGTTATTGTGGTATATGGAATTCATACCATAGTCTGTCAGGAAAGCAGAAACAATATGGAGGCAGGAGATGATAAAGAGATGTTAAATACACATTGGAGATAATATAGTTGGAGAAAGGAAGTAACTATGAGCAAACTTACTATGTAACACAAAAAAGTTGCACAGTATATTTTAAGTCTCACTTTATATTATGTCTTTTTGGGTACTATTTCATCATTTTCATATAAAAAAAGAATAATGTCTCAAACAATTTTAACTTTTAAAATTTAAATTTATTGTTCTGATTTTTCAAAATCTAAAAGAATTTGCAACATTAATTCATCTGGTATGTCCTCCTTTTCATTCCATGATTCACATTCTTCAACACATTTACTTAAGTCTTGGTCTACAGTGTCATCCAAAAAGTCTATTTCTTCTTTGTCTTCCTTAGGATTGTTTTCAATATTAATTTGAAATGAAATATTATTTTCATTATGTTGTGCTTCCATTTTCTTGCTGTAAATTGCATAAAAAATAAATATATCAGTAGAGATAGGGCACTGTTGGGTTTAAGTTCAGACAGGTACTTGTGAGTTTTTAACAGTGAAGTAAATTCATAATTATACCACAGAAGCCTAACTCAATCAATAATTTAAATAATTAAGCCTTTCTCAATGTCTAACTCTTATAGAGGGACAGTATATAACTATCTGAAAAAGTTTTACAAAATTAACGTAAAGTGCATAACATAGTTCTCCTTTCAAATTAACAACTTACCTTCTTCAAAGTAGTTGAAGTTTTCTGTCAAATTCTTTTCCAAATGTACCTTAGGTAGTGTTAGTCAAAATGGCTGTGTTTCCCTCTCATTTTTTATATATATTCATGTACCTAACCAATCAAATGTCAGCACATAAAAGTACAAAATGTAAGTAACATTTTAATTGGTTAAAAATTCAAACAGTTTCATATGTGTTTTTGTCATGTAATTTACCTCAGGATATTTAGACAGGGCTACAGCCCAAATGGCTCAATGGAATACCACCAAATTTGGGTAAATGGTAGGGACTGCTAAGTAGTAGGGCCTATTCTATATTTGATGAAAGTGTCTCCAGTGGTTTTTCTGTACATTACTTTCCTACCTTTTTTTAGCGAGCGCTTACCGGTGCGCGCCCTGGTACGCGTACCGGCAGCATTACTGGAGTCCTCCATTTTGTGTTTCTGTAGAATTGAGACACAAGATGGAGGGCAAACAATGTTCGGAATGGATAGAAGGGGGCACGGTAGACACTTCCTGACCCTCTAGGTTTTCTGAGGGGGGCTTAGGACGCTCATATAGGCAAAAAGGAAAAAAAAAAAAAAAAACATTCGCGTGGGGAGCGCCCGGTACGCGCACCGGTAAGCATACCGGGGAGCGTACTTCGGTGAAAAATAGTGACAAAAGTTAGAAAAAGATAAACATTTTGAATGATCAGAGGTAGGGTAGCTCTGAAAAGAGCTTTTGGGTTCTGTGGCTGATTTAGGTACCTACAAGTAGGTTCCAATGCACAGTCTTAAATTCAGGAGGAATATTCTATTCCCCTCATCTGAGAAGTGTACACCATCTCCTCTGTAGATGTCTTGCATGTTGTAACGCAAGTTGTTGTTGTATATTGAACCCATTCTAAAGTCTCTCATGTAAGCAGAAACAGATTTATTCACATGTTTCCATGCTTTCTCAAATTGTGGACAAAATTGGTTGGACCAGTTCCATTTCTGTCTTTGGCATATATTGGAATATACCAAGGCAGTTTGGGGAAAAAGTGTCATCAATTGATGAAAGGTGTCCTTTAAAAGCATTTCCAGACCAACCCCAGTCATAGTGCCCAAATCATTTTCACCACAGTGCACTATTAAGAGGTCAGGGTTTGGCAGATGCATAAAAAAATTATATTAAAAACATAGAAAATATATTTTTCTTTTAAAAGAAGAATACATTTTACAGGTTTTGATATTTGCTATTCAAAAACCATTGAAATTTACTGAAAAAACCATAGGTTATAGACCATACATAGTTAGGAATTAGCATATACAAAACCTTGAAAATTCACTGAAAAAACCATAGGTTATAGACCATCTTTAGTTAGGAATTAGCATTTACAAAACCTTATTTTACTCACACAAAACCATTGAAATTCGCATATATAGATAGTTGCACTAACTATATATCCCGAACCCGCAATCCACTGCTGATGATGTCACATATTACATCATTCATGACATGGTATATATATATATATTCACTGAAAAAAAACATAGGTTTCACACCAGTTATAGTTTGGAATTAGCATTAAAAAACCTAGTAAATTCACTGAAAAAACCATAGGTTTCACACCAGTTATAGTTAGCTGGAAATTTTACTGACATAAAACCATAGAAATTCCAACGTTATAGTTAGTTGGACTCACTATAACAAGCGCGCCTGCAATGCACTGCTGATGAAGTCACATATTACATCACTCATGACATCGTCAGTGACATCACTCATGACATCACTGATGACACCAGCCAGTGAATGTGTGTCTTTCTTTAAAATTAATATGTTTAATATTTGTATTTGTAAAGGTTGATGGAAGAATAAATGGTTAAATAAGTGTGTAAATGGATGTTTTTAAAAAAAAAAAAATGATTGGTTAACTGCCTTATTAAGTGTATTTTATTGAATACATATATTAGCGAGTACCTTTTACATTTTGAAATATATGTATCAGTGTTTCACTTTGTGTATAAGTAGCTGCATGGGTTGGAGACTGACTCACTGTTTGTATGTGTTTTGAAGACAGCATATGTGCAGGACTGTATGGGTGGATGAGTGTGTATATGTGTGTGTTAGTGAGTGAATGACTGTCTCACTGTTGTCTTTTTTAGTAACGACATATATTTTAATCTAGTGTATGTGAGTTTTGATGTATATAAGTGAGTATATGTGAGAGTAAGAGATTGTAAGAGTTCCTGTTTAAATAAGTATGTGTTTATATAATTGATTGATAAGAGAGTATGTGTAAGTTTCCTTTGAAGTAAAGAGGTAGTGTGTGTATAGTTTTATATGCAAATAAATAGATGTTCAATAATTTATTTGCATTTGTGAGTATGTGTGTGAGTAACTTTTGGATGACTGTCGGTGTATAACAGGATGTATAGATGTATCACTACATATGATGAGTGAGCATATGTATGAGTGACTATATAGAACTGTTGGTAAATGAGTGGATGTGTATATAGATGGTGGAATTACTGGATTGGTTGTTGTAACTGGTATGGGTATCTCCATTTTTTTGAAAATGTTAGTTTCTATTTTTGAATATCTATTTCAAGGGTTACATTACACTAAAAGGAGGTCTGTCACTCTGTCACAAGGATGGTGTCATAAGTGATGTCATGAGTGATGTCACTGACTGATTGGTGATGTAATATGTGACGTCATCAGCAGTGCATTGCAGGCGCACTTGTTATAGTGAGTCCAACTAACTATAACGTGTGAATTTCTATGGTTTTGTGTCAGTAAAATTTCCAGCTAACTATAACTGGTGTGAAACCTATGGTTTTTTCAGTGAATTTACTAGGTTTTTTAAATGCTAATTCCTAACTATAACTGGTGTGAAACCTATGGTTTTTTCAGTGAATTTCAAAGGTTTTTTAAATGCTAATTCCTAACTATATATAGGGCCTCAAACCTATGAAATCTAATATTTTTTATATTGAATCCTATATTGTATATTTATATAATACTATTTTTTTTTTGCACTGGAGCGCTCCCGGTGCGCGCCCCGGTGTGCGCACCGGAAAGCGCAGTTTTCCGGCGAGCCTCAGGGCGCGCACCAGTGAGCGTCCCGTTAGCGCTATTGCCGCGAACGAAAACATCATCGTGACGTATCGCGTAGCCGCGTCCGCGTGATATGCACGGGGTAAGCACACCTGGAAGCATTCAAGCGAATACGATCGCGCAACGTAAATATCCGACGCGCTTACGCAACGCGACCCAGGGCGCGCCCAGGGCGCGTCGCGTAAACGCTTCGGGTCATGTTACCTGGAAATAATACTTTTTATTGGTGCAGAACAGTTTTGGTTTCCAAATGATGAAAGCCCGGGTCATGTGACCTGAAAATAACACTTTTCATTGGTTCAGGACAGTTTTTTTTCCAAATGATGAAAGACCCCACCTTTTTTCCTTATTCTGACTTTGTCCTTTGACTGAGGAAGACCTGTTTGGAGACCTTTGAGAAATATTTTGTACTTTAAAATGGCTACAGTAGCAGCAGCAGCTGGAGCATCTGCACCACCACCACCAAGAGGACCACCACAACATCACATTGGCGGTCAAGAAGAAGAGGAGGAGGAGGAGGAGGAGGAGGAGGAGGAGGGGAGGAGGAGGCTGCCAGAAGACAATACCCCATACAGGCCAAAGCAGCACATTGTATGGGAGTTTTTTTCCATCCTAGAGGGCAAGAAGAAAGTGAATGCGCCAAAGGTGACTTGCCAAATCTGTGGCATTGAACTTTCAAGGGGGAACCCTAATAAAAAATATTCATTTGGTAATAACACCATGATTAGGCACATGCAGCGCAAGCATCCGAACAACTATGCTGCCGCAGAGGTGAGAGAACTGGCCAGTAACCCTCCCCAACCTTCACCCAGCACCTCCAAAAGAAAGCAACCCATTACATCGGGACCAGAGACAAGGGAGACGATCCCTTGCATACAACCACGGTTTGGTGAATTCAGGATCACATGTATTTTTTGTGGTAAGACCATCTCCTATGATGAGCAGAGCATAAAGCTCATCCTCCTTGCTGGTGACAACCACAATTGCCCCAAAAAGCCATAATTTTTTCCTGATTTTTTTTTGCTCCAGTTGAGCCATTTTCAATTCCCTGTTTTTTGTTTCTCCTCATAAAAATAACAAAAAATATATAAAATAGTTCATAAAAGCCAAAAAAAGTACAAAATGTTCAAAAAGCATTAAAAAAATATAAAACAACAAAAAGAAGAAAAAAACAGTTCTTTTTAGAACTACCTCCAATTTATAAAAAAAGGCTAAATTTTTTAAAAACTCTGTCATTCTTTTTTCCCCATTGTACACTCCCCGGTACTCTCCGCGGTGCGCGTACCGTGCGCTCCTTTTTTTTTTGCCCCGCGGGGCCCTTTTATAGCCCCCACATCAAACCTAGGGGGTCGGGGGGGTCTACTCTGCCTCTTATGGTCATTTCCCCCTTTATTGTTGCCACCTCTTGTGTCTCGATCCTACCGAGAAACAAGATGGCGGCCGCTCAAGACTGTTTGGAATGTTGACAGACTCCCGAGAGCCAATCAGCTTTCCGCGCACGAACTCGCGTAGCACGCTGGTTAGCGCCCCGGTGCGCGTACCGGGGAGCGCTTATAGATATATATATATTTTTTTTTAACCTAAATTACTCAAAATCCACTGGAGCACATATCTTGAGACATAGCAAAGGCACATCGGGCTACCAGTCCCTACAACTTTGCCAAGTTTGGTGGAAATCCATTCAGCCGTACGGGCTAAAAGTGAGGTCAACAGGCTGAGAAAATTTAAGTTGAAATCAATTATATATCTATAAGTGCGCACGGGTGCACGCACTGGTCCCTGTGCGCAAGCGGAATTCTGATTTGCTGTTTGACGTCTGTCAACATTTGATTCGGAGGAAATCAGGAAGTGTTGTCTACCATTTTGTCAGTGCGAGTCAACATATTGTAGAGAACAAAGTGGCAGAACGTGAAAAGGGGGTAGGGTGGAGACTCTCTGCCCCCATAGGTTTTCTCAGGGGGTTTATTAAGGACCCCAAGGCCAAATAAAACTTTTTCTTTTCTCTAAAAAGTTGAGAGGTGCACGCACCCGGGAACGCACCTCGATTTACAAGAGTGTGAAAAACTTTTGTGGAGATCGTGGAAAGGGGGCAAGGTAGAGACTCCCTGACCCCCTAGGATTTCTCAGGGGTCCCTGAAGGACTTCAATGGGCAAAAAAAAATATTTTTTCAAGAAAAAAAATACCGCGTGGTGCGCGCACGGTACGCGCACATCGACAAACAAACACAAAAAAATGTAGTTAAATAACATGTTTGAGAGTTTATATGTTGGTTGGCTCTAAAAAGAGCCGTTGTGTTTATAAAGTGTTTTTGGTACCTACAAGTAAGTACCAATGAGAGTCGTAAATTCAAAAGAAAGACTCTGTTCCCGTCATCTGTGAAATGTACACCGTCTCCTCTATAAATGCCTTGCATGTTGTAACGAAAGTTGTTGTGGTATATAGAACCCATTCCATAGTCTCTGAGGAAAGCAGAAACAGACTTGTTAACATGTTTCCTTGCCTTGCTTTCTCAATCTGTGGACAATATTGGTTGGACCAATTCCATTTTTGTCTTTGGCATATATTCAAATATACAAAGGCAGTTTGTGGAAAAAGTGACATCAATTGCCCAAAGGTGTCTTTTAAAAGCATTCCAGACCTACCCCAGTCAAAGTGCCCAGGTCATTTCCACCACAGTGCACAATAATGAGGTCAGGGTGTGGCAGATGTAAAAAGGATTTTACCAATGGCATCAATTAGTGACATTTTAATCCTCTCTGGCCAATCCACATAATATCAACATTTGGTAAATCAAGGTTGAGAAAGCATCTATTTGCTGCATACGGTTTACTCCAGTATATAAAGCTGTGTCCTATAACCCAAACGTTTAGCATTTTGAAGGCAGAACCAGTAGTACTCAGATGGGCTCTGGAAGTGAAATTGCAGTTAGAAGCTGAGAGTTTAGAAAAAAATGTGGATGAGGTTCAGTGCACTTGAAAAACTAGAAATGATTGGTTGTTTCTTACAATTCAAGATTGAAAACTAGGGTGCATGCTAATGTTTTTTTAAAAGGAAAAATGTTATTGGTTAAGAAAAAATCATCAAAACTAACAAAGCAGTGGATAAGCAGGTGTATTTGAAGGTCAAACAGCCTTGCTGGTTTTATTTGCAACATTGAGATATGAACTTCTAACCTGTGTCTTCAGCCAGGTGCAGTATGAGGTGTTACCATGGTAACAAGCAGAGAGGGCAGAGGGGGATGGTTGAACTTTATGTGAATATGAAAATATCGAAAGTTAGAACCAATTGAAATGTTAGTTTGATTTTGAATTTGTGTGGGAAGAAATTTGATTGGTTATGCACATGAATATGGGTCTGAAATGAGAGGGAATCTGTGCCATTATTCTGAGGTTTATTCAGACATTCTGCATAAGAAAATCTGGTTTGTGACTGCCAATGTTCTAAATCTTCAAAAGCATTTTTAAAGGTGAGCCACTAACTCTTTTTCACTGCATTTCTCCTTTTAGTATGCCTTAGTCACTATAACTGTTTCACTCCCTCACAGTCTGTCACTGTCCTTATTTTTTCTCTCACTGTTTTCTTTTCTTTCCACTACTCTTCCTTTTCTTTCCTCTCTCTTTCTATAAATGATGTCCTCTCACTTACTACTTTTTATTTGTACTTATTATGTTTTTTTCCTTACTCCTCTTCCATCATCCTGATATCTAATCCCTCGCTGTTACTGCTTTTCATTCACTCTCAGTACCTATTCCTTATTCTCCTTCCTCACTTTCTTTCCTTCAACTCTCTTTCTTGACTTCCTCACTTCATCTCAGTTATTCCTTTTCATGTATTCGTTCTCTTTACTTTTTCCCTCTTTTTCTCCCTTACAACTGTCAGAATTGTCAGATTGTCACCTTGTAGTTTTGTAACCATTTTTAGTATACTGTAGAAATGCCATAGAAAATGATTTAAGAGCAGATAGTAATTATTTTACTGATTTGCAAGCTATACTGTCATGTGTCTAAGATCACACTGTGAGTGAAGCTTGATTTCAAATGAATCTGGGTGAATAATTTGCTTAGTTGATGTGTTTAAAAATATGGGAATACATGTATTCTTGAAGTCAGTTAGGCTTTAGGATATGTACTGCTAGAGAATCACCTGTTGTATTTGCATATTCCGCCCTAAGTGCGCTGGGGATGCCCATACGTGGGTCCCAGGCACTCCACACCACTGGAGTCAAGCTAGCCGGGCTGATGAGAGGTGTTACCTCGAAACCGGTACGGTCCTCGGATGCTTGATTCCGTTCTGGGAAGGACATGGCTTTGTAGTTCGGACTGGACTGTTCCCATGGGGCACAGGGTCAGAGCTGATTTGCATATCACCATTGTCTAACCCAGGGTGGTGTGGAGTGCAAAAAAACGATGGATTTGGGGCCAGATCTTTGGACTGGGGTGAGTGTGTGACATTGATCCACATTCGGTCCATCACCTGTTGTATTTGCATATTCCGCCCTAAGTGCGCTGGGGATGCCGAGACGTGGGTCCCAGGCACTCCACACCACTGGAGTCAAGCTAGCCGGGCTGATGAGAGGTGTTACCTCGAAACCGGTCCGGTACTCGGATGCTTGATTCCGTTCTGGGAAGGACATGGCTTTTGTAGTTCGGACTGGACTGTTCCCATGGGGCACAGGGTCAGAGCTGATTTGCATATCGCCATTGTCTAACCCGGGGTGGTGTGGAGTGCAAGAAAATGATGGATTTGGGCCCAGATCTTTGGACTGGGGTGAGTGTGTGACATTGATCCACATTCGGTCCATCACCTGTTGTATTTGCATATTCCGCCCTAAGTGCGCTGGGGATGCCCAGACGTGGGTCCCAGGCACTCCACACCACTGGAGTCAAGCTAGCCGGGCTGATGAGAGGTGTTACCTCGAAACCGGTCCGGTCCTCGGATGCTTGATTCCGTTCTGGGAAGGACATGGCTTTTGTAGTTCGGACTGGACTGTTCCCATGGGGCACAGGGTCAGAGCTGATTTGCATATCGCCATTGTCTAACCCAGGGTGGTGTGGAGTGCAACAAAACGATGGATTTGGGCCCAGATCTTTGGACTGGGGTGAGTGTGTGACATTGAGCCTCATTCGGTCCATCACCTGTTGTATTTGCAGAGAATCTTTGGTAGCATGTCTGTCAGGCCTCTTAGTTCCCAAATAGGCTCTATCCTGTGCAATAAAGATTGATCCAGGGTGTGCTGTTGAAATTAAAAAGGAATGTTATGTCTTGCTTATATATATATGGTCTGTTTTTTGCCAGTAGAGACGGTGAGATGGTATGAGCACAGACACAGATAATGCAAGCAGACACAGACATGGTAGATTACATGTAAAATCCTGGTGAATAACTTTAAAAGTGCTCATTTTACTAAAACCATTTATCACAGTCATTTCTTTAAAACAGAGAACACAGCCCATGTGTTGAATTTAAGACAGATTTGTTGGCATGAGCTGGAAGCCATTTTGTATTTCTGGCAGTCATTTTGTTTCCCATGTGCTCTCTGCTGCCTTTCTGTTAACTGTCCTTGTAGCCTGTCTAGAGACAAACTATATTTAACATACTCCACTTCACGCATGACCAGAAGGGCCTAACTAACAGAATGCACCTACTTCTCTAGTATAACTCTCGGACTATTTTGACCAGGATCACAGAGAGTGTCTGGGTGAAGGAAAGAATTATATTTGAATGTTTTTCTTTAATCTGTAAAGATTGTGCGGAGAGACAGTGAGATGGTATGAGCACAGACACACATAATGCAAGCAGAGACAGACATGGTAGATTACATGTAACATCCTGGTCATGCGTCTAAGATCACACTGTCAGTGAAGCTTGATTTCAAATGAATCTGGGTGAATAATTTGCTTAGTTGATGTGTTTTTAAATATGGGAATACATGTATTCTTGAAGTCAGTTAGGCTTTAGGATATGTACTGCTAGAGAATCTTAGGCAGTATGTCTGTCAGGCCTCTTAGTTCCCGAATAGGCTCTATGCTGTGCAATAACGATCCAGGGAGTAGTGTTGAAATGAAAAAGGAATGTTATGTCTTGCTTATATATATATGGTCTGTTTTTTGCCAGTAGAGACGGTGAGATGGTGTGAGCACAGACACAGATAGTGCAAGCAGACACAGACATGGTAGATTACATGTAAAATCCTGGTGAAAAACTTTAAAAGTGCTCATTTTACTAAAACTTTTTATCACAGTCATTTCTTTAAGACAGAGAACACAGCCCATGTGTTGAATATAAGACAGATTTCTTGGCATTAGCTGGAAGCCATTTTGTATTTTTGGCAGCCATTTTGTTTCCCATGTGCTCTCTCCTACCTTTCTGTTAACTGTCCTTGTAGCCTGTCTAGAGACAAACTATGTTTAACATACTCCACTTCACACATGACCAGAAGGGCCTAACTAACAGAATGCACCAACTTCTCTAGTATAACTCTCAGACTATTTTGACCAGGATCACAGAGTGTCTGGGTGAAAGAAAGAATTATATTTTCACGTTTTTCTTTAATCTGTAAAGATTGTGCGGAGAGACAGTGAGATGGTATGAGCACAGACACACATAATGCAATCAGAGACAGACATGGTAGATTACATGTAACATCCTGGTCATGTGTCTAAGATCACACTGTGAGTGAAGCTTGATTTCAAATGAATCTGGGTGAATAATTTGCTTAGTTGATGTGTTTAAAAATATGGGAATACATGTATTCTTGAAGTCAGTTAGACTTTAGGATATGTACTGCTAGAGAATCTTAGGCAGCATGTCTGTCAGGCCTCTTAGTTCCCGAATAGGCTCTATGCTGTGCAATAACGATCCAGGGTGTGCTGTTGAAATGAAAAAGCAATGTTATGTCTTACTTATATATATTTGGTCTGTTTTTTGCCAGTAGAGACAGTGAGATGGTATGAGCACAGACACAGATAGTGCAAGCAGACAAAGACATGGTAGATTACATGTAAAATCCGGGTGAAAAACTTTAAAAGTGCTAATTTTACTAAAACCATTTATCACAGTCATTTCTTTAAGACAGAGAACACAGCCCATGTGTTGAATATAAGAGAGATTTGTTGGCATGAGCTGGAAGCCATTTTGTATTTCTGGCAGCCATTTTGTTTCCCATGTGCTCTCTCCTACCTTTCTCTTAATTGTCCTTGTAGCCTGTCTAGAGGCAAACCATGTTTAACATACTCCACTTCACACATGACCAGAAGGGCCTAACTAACAAAATGCACCTACTTCTCTACTATAACTCTCAGACTATTTTGACAGGGATCACAGATAGTGTCTTGGTGAAAGAAAGAATTATATTTGCACATTTTTCTTTAATCTGTAAACATAGTGCAGAAAGACGGTGAGATGGTATGAGCACAGACACACGTAGTGGAAGCAGAGACAGACATGGTAGATTAAATGTAATATCCTGGTCATGTGTCGAAGATCACACTTTGTGTCAAGCTTTATTTTAAATGAATCTGGGTTAATTATTTTGCTTACTTGATGTGTTTAAAAATATGGGAATACATGTATTCTTGAAGTTAGTGAGGCTTCAGGATATGTACTGCTAGAGAATCTTAGGCAGCATGTCTGTCAGGCCTCTTAGTTCCCAAATAGGTTCTATGCTGTGCAATAAAGATCCAGGACGTGCTGTTGAAATGAAAAAGAAATGTTATGTCTTGCTTATATATATATATGGTCTGTTTTTTGCCAGTAGAGACGGTGAGATGGTATGAGCACAGACACAGATAGTGCAAGCAGACAAAGACATGGTAGATTACATGTAAAATCCTGGTGAAAAACTTTAAAAGTGCTCATTTTACTAAAACTTTTTATCACAGTCATTTCTTTCAGACGGAGAACACAGCCCATGTGTTAAATATAAGACAGATTTGTTGGCATGATTTGTTAACATACTCCACTTCACACATGCCCAGAAGGACCTAACTAACAGAATGCACCTACTTCTCTAGTATAATTCTTAGACTATTTTGACCAGCATCACAGAGAGTATCTGGGTGAAAGAAAAAATTATATTTGCACATTTTTCTTTAATCTGTAAAGATTGTGCGGAGAGACGGTGAGATGGTATGAGCATAGACACACATAATGCAACATACTTTTCCAAGAAAAAAAAATTAGAAGATGTACGTAATCAACAAAGTACGGACAAAAAGAAGAGTGCTCCTGGTAAGACAACCAAGGATTTCATAAAGAAATTAACTCAAAGAATTTTTTTTTGAATAATATGGAAAATGAAAAACACTTGTCAGTATCTACAAGGAGAAATCAGAGAAAAAAGAAAAATGTTTCCCAACTATGTGGTGATCAAATTGTCTATAATATTAGACGTACTAATCAGTTTGCGCAAATCAGGAAGCGCATGTTTTATACCAGAGTTCTTTTGAATTTATTAAAAAATTTAAAGATTTCTAAAAGGAAAGTAGCATTTTATAAAAAAATATATAGAAAAAAGAAGTTGTTTGTTTTAGTAATTAATAGAATAAATACACTCAATAAGGCAATTGATGTCTTAAAAGCTAAGAGTCAATGAAAAAGAGAAATAAATAGAAGTCATTTTTGTAATGTTTTTTCTGGAAAATGGAAGCATAGTTCAAGTTGTGAGCCATTTTTTAATGAAGAGAGTTACTTTCAGAGTAATGATATGTTGCATGCAGATGACACCAGTGGTCAAGCATATGAGGTGAAGGACGGTTGTTCTATTGAAAAAGAGAAAATTGTGCCTAGAAATACAGAAGAGGTGATAGCTGATGAAGTTTTAGGGAGATGTCCTAAGGCTCCAGTGTACACTTTGAATTGTTGTAGTATTTGTAGTGTCCTACAGGATTCAATTGATTTTTCCGCAATTTCTTACGTAAGTATGCTAAGAAAAGTCTTAAACAAAAGGTTAAAATGTTTCAAGAATTAGACCCCCTAATAGCGCAGCATGAAAGAGAGACCATCGTGTTGCCACCTTCAGCCATACCACAGATTTTGAAACTAGAGCTCCTCCCCACTAAGGGACCACCACTCACGCGGCTCTTCGAGCGCTCACACCGGTTAACCCACCCTTGAGGCATCTCAGTACGGCTGTACTGTAATCTACCCTCGAGAGAGAGCTCCAATCCTACAGGTCATCGCACCATCGAATGGTCCTGCCAGCCCGCCGGCGGAGATTTGAATACATCAGTAACTGGGTGACCACACAGACCCGCATGGTTATCTTAAATCAGTTCTCCTTCCCTGACGCTCTCATGCTGGAACCAAAACCAGGCAATTAAATCATTAGTCCTGATGATGATCCAGGCTTATTAGGAGCCAGGGGATCGAAACGTCGACTTGCTTGAACAGTTCTGTAAAGTAACCATTGTGTTCATTGAATTGTAGATACTGTATGCGAGAGCTTGCCATGATATGTAACTACTTGCAAGCCACAAACTGGCTCCTTCGTTTTACCTGTTATTCTTTTCTTTTACTTCTCACTACCTTTTCTAATTTGTGTTGTTTCTCGACTGATAGGTATAGGACTGTGCCCTATCACTTTTGTTTGTAAATCTTGCTCATGATTGCTACATCATTTGTATAATAAATATTCCTTGTCCGGCTGGGCACAGGGATTTAATTTATAGTACTGGCTCTAGTCTATAAATCATTTTCTGAGTTAAACTTCTTCACTACTAGGACCTTTGTTCTTTATAGTGCTTGACTACCCATGGTCCTAGTATACCCATTGGGTCCACTTGTTTGTAAAAAGAAGATTTCTAAAAAAGTATGCCAGAGTGTTTTTCACCACTTCAGGATGTTAGCAGTACATCATACCGAAGTGAGGAAATTAGTGAGAAGGTTGTATTATGCAAAAAGTCCAGCACTTAAGCTCAAACAGTTAAATAGTGCTCTTTTGCATGGATCTGAATGAGATGTTAAGTACATCTGTGAAGAAATTGAGGTTAGTTACTTTGGTCCAGAAGAAGACAGTGCAGAAACTGATACAGTAATAGAAGGAAATGTGGTAGAAAATGTACAGAATTTTAATACAGAAAATTTTGAACAAGAAATAACAAAGTTTAAGGTCATTTCAGGTGAAAAGCTGAACTTTTCTTGTGTGTGTTGTCGACGTACTCATTACAAAAATCAAACCAGGTTAGTTGATTTATATTTAAAAAGTAAAGAGGAAAATAATAGTGAGTGGAAAGATTTTGCAACTTATTTGTTGGTAGAAAATTGTTTTGATTTGGGTTCTGATCAACATATTTGTAAATATTGTTATAATAAATTAAATGAAAATAGAATGCCTTCTAGAGCTGTATATAATAATCTTGAGTTGGTAAATATTCCATCTGAACTGATGGATTTAAATACCTATGAGACTATTCTGATTCAATGTGTGCATCCATTTCAGGCTATTGTTCGTATGGAGCCTAAGACAGGGAAATTGAATCCTTCAGATTTACAGAGAGGATTAAAGGGAAGAGTTGTATATTTGCCTCTTGATTTAAAGAAAAACATTGACACAGTTGGTGTTGAAAATGTGGAAGAGGAATCTCTAGTTATTCTAGTTAAAGGCGTGCCTACAAAGAGTAGGAAAATCTTGCAAGATTTAGTGGATGTTAGAAAAGTCAAAAAGGCAACGTTGTATTTGGTCAAAAACAATCAATGCTATAAAAATGTATACATAGGAGAAGAGGAAACAATTGTAGAAGAGGATAATGATTTGTCAGCTGGACAAATTGAAAAAGTGTATGTGTCCAGAAGTGAAGAAATGTATGAACATTATAGTGTTCATCCACTGCATTCCAAAGAAGCAATGGGGAATGCTATTGAATAATTTCAGATGAAAAAAGCAAAAGGAAGTCCCATTAGTGTATGGGAAGAAAGCTTGAAAGCTCGTTGTTTTCCTCAGTTATTTTCAACAGGTCAAGGTGCACGATATGATGACCGACCTATGCAGATTCCTGCATCTGAATACCGGATATCAAGATTATATGCAGAAGATCCAAGGTTCAGTCAATGTATTCCATATTTGTTTCATCTTCTGTTTGAGAGTGACTTGTCTGGACTTTCTTATGCAGTGAACCATATACTAAAAAGTGGAGTACATCTGCAAAATGTTTCGGCAAAGGACTTTATGGATAAAGTCCAACAGAAAGATAGTGTTTTGGAATCTCAGCTAATTATTCTCATGGCATGTCAGCGTGGTACTAACAAGTATTGGTACTGTTGTCGTGGGGATTTGAAATGTATGCTAAGAAACTTAGGAAGTCCTACATGGTTTCTTACTCTGAGCTGTGATGAGTATGCTTGGGAAGATTTACTTAAATTTCCTCGAGAGGCAAATGCAAACATAGAAAATATAGAGTACAAGACACCTAGAGAACTGTGCTCTTTGGATCTAGTTAATATATGCAGGTATTTTAATCATAGATTTGAAGCTATGATGTCTTTTATTACAAACAAAAAAATCCTCCTCTTGGCGAGGTTCTGGATTTCTTCTGGAGAAAAGAGTATCAAGCGAGAGATGCTCCTCATATTCATATGCTATTATGGATCAAAGATGCTACGAAATTTGGAACAGACTCAGATGACACTGTAATGTCTTTCGTTGAAGAATATGCAACATGTGATATACCCAAAAGTACAAAAGATAAGGACTTAAGAGGAAAAGTCTTACGATTTCAAAGCCATCGTGGCAAATACTGTCGACAAAAGTTCAAATCAAATTCTATATCAAATGTCGTTTTGGATTTCCACGACCAGTAATTTCAAAAGGAAGAGTGAACAATTTTATGTCATCTTTGCGACATACTGTTACAAGAAGGTCACCAAAAAATACCTACAATTTGAGAAGAAGTGAAGAGTCAAAATACATAAATGACTATAACCCAGTCATTCTGTCCATGTGGAATGCTAACAAGGATATTCAATATGTTGTAGACAACTCTATTGCTGTGGCTCGATATGTAACGTCTTACATCACCAAATCTGAAAAGACTGAACTAAAGGAAATGTGGGAAGAAATTTCTCATGAAAAGAGCCTAAGTAAGAAATTGTATAGCTACAGTTTGAAGATGTTGTCTCATCGAGAAATTGGAGAATATGAATGTTCTGATCGATTATCATCTGCAAGTCTATATGCGAAATCAAGAACAATCATTTGGGTACGTTTAGGTCTTGCAAGAACACGAAACCGAGTTTTGAAACCTGTTCAAGAAATGTAATATTTAGCAGAGAAAGAACCAAACAGTGCAGACATTCTGAAGACAAACATGTTGGATACATACTATCCAAATAGAAGTAATCAGCTTGAAAACGTTTGTCTGAATGAAGTACTGCCAAGCTACACTTTTAAAAGGAATATTACAGAAGATATCGATAAAGATGTATATGCTGTGATTGGATCTGACAGATGTCTGGTGAAACAAAGAAAAGGACATTTGATTAATCACCGAAAACTGAGTTGCAAAACTCCTGACAAAAGGGAATTTTACTATTTAGCTCTTTTGCAACGCTTTAAGCGATGGCGTACAGAAGAGGAACTACTTGGAGACTTTGACACTTATGAAGATTCATTCAACGCATCTAAAAATAGTATAGAATGTCCGGTTTTTAGTAATTATCTGCATATGTTGAATGACGAAATACAGCAAGAAGCAACAATTGCAGCGGAGATTGTTAGAGACAGTTCTCAAGACAGTCAAAGTTCTGCTTTGTTGCGTCAAGATCCACTAGGACAACCAATTATCCAAAATGAAGCAGCCACTACCATGTATGAGGTGGAAAGAGCAATGGAACAAGCTCAAGAGGATGTAATAAACTTAGAAGAATTGGAAAAACAACTAAATCTTGAGCAAAAGCAAATATATGATGAAGTGAAAGAGTAGATTGAGCATGGTTTACATCATTAGAAAAAAGAATGCTCATGTACGTCATTTCAACCTGTCCAACTAAGTGAACATGCCAAAGAAACTTTACAGGCACGATTACTTTCAAGTTTGTTTCCAAATGAAAATGTTGTGGCAGAGAATATATATAGTAAAGTGGCAGAAGATAAGTCAGTTATATGCTTGATGCCAAATCTACAAGAATGTTCAATCTTCAATGAAAAAATGTTAAAGTTAGAAAATCAAGAAATTAAGAAACAGGAAGCTAAAGATAGAATGGAGCATGAAGGAAGTACTATTATTTTGTCAGAAAGGTTGAATTTAAAATTGGATTTTTTAGAGAAATCAATATTTAAAACTGCTGGTTTAGAAAAGAATCTGATGTATGTTTAAATTGTCGGATTATTTTACGAAGAAATTTACATGTGGAAAGAGGTTTGGTGAATGGAGCAATGAGTAATGTTGTTGGTTTGGTGAATTACCCAAATAGAGATGAGATTACATTTTTTTAAATCAAATTTGATGGAATTGAAGAGGTACAACAAATAAGTCGTTGTTCAAATCGATTTTTGCTTGTGAAAGATTTACAGTTTCCTGTTTGTTTGGCATATGCGGTAACTATTCATAAATCTCAAGGTTTAAGTGTAGATAGTGCTTTGGTAAATATTGGAAGTACTGTGTTCAAAGAGGGTATGGCCTATGTTGCTTTATCTTGAGTTAGAACTTTATCTGGATTGTATCTGTTGATTTTGATGAGACAAAGATTAGTGCAGATCTAAATTGTGTGAAGGAGTATAACAGGTTAAGAAGAGAATATGCTCCAAGTTTACCTCAATATCCTTTAATTGAAAAGCATGTGGTAGGTCGAAAAAGAAGATATGAGAAAAAATGTAGTGAAGTGGTAGAGAAAAGAAAAAAAATAGATGAACCTGTGATTGGAAGCAAAAAGAAAATGGATACTACTGAAGAGGTTGTTGGATTTCAGTTTGAAAACAGTTCTGGTGTCAACTGTTATGCAAATGTAGTGGTTAATGTGTTTTATTTTCTTGAAACTTTACAGCAACAGATTGTTGAAAATCGGGACCAAACATTTTGTTGTTTATTAAATTCTGTGTTTGAGAAATGTAGTAGTGATAATACTAAAATAGAAAATGTTTCTGATATTCGAAATGTTTTAGACATATGTGCTGGACTAAATCAATTTTCTCAGAATATTCAGCAAGATTGTCAGGAATTTCTAATGTATATGCTTGCTGTTTTACAAGATGAAGGTGTAGATGTTGATAGCCTTTTTGGCCTTTCTTATAAATGGCAACATGACTGCGACAATTGTTCGTTTTCAAGTAGTACTGACATACACACTGAAAGATTTATAAATTTAACATTACTACACTGTAAAGCAGTGTCTTTCAATAATCTAGTTAGAGAAGCAAATCAAAACATGGTCTGTTCTCAATGTAACTCAGAAATTTTATCAACATTATTTATCCGAAGATATGGACAGTATGTAATTTTAATTCTCCAACAATGCTGCCCTGATGGAACAAAATTGACAACTTCAATTAAAAATGTTGATGCTTCTCAACTATCAATTTCTGGAAGAACATTTGTAACTAGCAATTATCTTCCATGGTGGTCCTTCTACAACATCAGGACATTTCACAGCTTATTTAAAATCTCCAAAAGGCTGGACACACTGTAATGATACTCAATTGACTTTTAAAAAATGTTTGCCTTTTGACTTACCAAATTCTTACCTGGTGTTTTTGCAACCCAAATTTTAGGAAAATTAATTGGCCTAGGAAGATTACTGCTGTTAAGAAAGGATACTCTGTTGTTCAGAATTACTTTGTGAGTGAGGGTGACCAAATTATAAAAAGAAAACTTGTATTTGACATAGTGATAGCATCAGGTAGAGGTTTAACTAATCTTAGATGGTAGAGAACACGTTGGAACTTTTGATTCTAAACGTCGGGAAAAGAAAGGTTAAGAGTACAATTAAGTAATTTGCAAACTAAGGACTTTACACATACTATTTGGCCATGAGGAGAAGTATCTCAGAACAAAATGACTACTTCGGGTAAATGTTGTTAGAACATGCTTGTCTGGAAGTTTACTTAGAGGGTATAAAAATAAGTGATATTGTTTTATTACTTCGTGATTGTTGGAGATGTAGCATACTTAAACAAGAAATTGCGAATTAAAGAAAAACATTTAAGATATGTTTTTTTCGAATATTTACATTATGTATTCAAATGTTGTATGTTTTTTTTTAAACACAATCTTTTTGATTGTGATTTTTTTACCCGCTGTCATATGATGAGTAGTATTGCACTCACTGTTTTAAGTGAAATTCAATACATTCTGAGAACAGCAAAATAAAATAATTAAAATATTGTACAAATTATTTTGTATTTTGTATTGCGAAATGTACATTATGACTGAATTATTTCTTCTCTTCCACAGATATTATATTTATAAGGTAAAACAAAAAAATACTTTTTTAAGAATCTCTTACTTATCTTTCTCTCTTTCCTCACCCTTCTATCACTTCTGTCACTGTCACTGCCTTTCACTCAATAAAGTCATATTCTCCCATTTCATATTTTTTTCTCTGTTCATCATTGTCATTCCCTTTCTCCTGCTCCTATTTCATAAGTTTCACTTATTTTCTTTTGCTCACACCATCTGTCAATCCCTTTCCCTTATTCCCCTTTCTTCAATGTCTTTTGCTAATTTTCATACCTTGAGTCTCTCACTTTTTTCACTCTATTTCTCTCTTCCTCTCTTTCTTTTTCTCACTCAGTCTAACCACTTCATTTCCTTTCAATCACACACTCTACCTCTCTTTGTCTTTCTATTTTTTTCACTCATACTTTCTTTTGTATTATGAAATATATATTATAACAACATTTTTTCTTTTCTTCCACAGATAGTATAGTTTTTAAAGAAATATACTATTAATTTGTCATTATTTATACGGTAAGTATGACAAACAAAAAATACTATTTCATCACTCTCTTACTTCTCTTTCTCGCCTTCTCATTCTTTAATCTCTCTCTTATTCTCCTTCCTTTACTCATTTTACTCTCCTTTACTCATTCTCATTACTTCCCTTCATTTTTCTTTACAGTCTTTCTGTCTCTATTGACTCTTTCTTTACCCTCACTCACCTTGTCCAACTACCTCTTTCTCTCTCTGTCCCTTTCTTCTCTTTCCTATCTTCCTCTATTACTGCCTCTGTCTTGTTCTATTCCTCAGTATCTTCTCACTCCCCCTTACTCTCTTTCCATAACATCATCCCTCAGTCACCTTCACTCACTCGACTTATTTCACTTCCTCACTCTCTTTCGCTCACTTCCCTTTGTTTATTACCTCCCTCACTCTCCTTTTCTTCATCCATCTCTAAGGTTCTTTTTCCTCAATCACTACCTTGTGTTGCTTTGTCGCTCAATATCTTCTCACTCCCCCTTACCATATTTCTATTACATCATCCCTCACTGATCTTCAGTCACTCCACTTTTTTCACTACTTCACTCCCTTTTCCTCAGTCCCCTTCCTTTATTCTCTCCATCACTCTCCTTTCCTCCATCCCTCTCTAAGTCTCTTACTCTGTTTTAGTAAGTGTATGTGTTTTACTCCTTCATACTCCCTCAGTCTTCTTGTGTTTGTCTATTTCACTGTCTCCGTCTCTGTTGTCTATTTTTTATTTTCATTTCTCTCTTTCCATAAATACTTGTCTCTCATTTACTTATTTTTCCTTTCTGTTAATATGCTTTTTTCCATTACTCTTTTCCCCTCACTCTTATATCCCTTCCCTCACTATCAGTGCCCTTTACTCAATCTTACTCCTCTTCTCCCACTTCATGTTGTCTTCTCTGTGCATCACTCCCATTCCTTTTCTTCTTCTCCAATGTCATCAGTACCCCTCAGTTTCTTTTCCTCACATTTTGCACATTATTTACATGTCTGATCATGGTATGAATGGAAAAGGAGTATATTTTGAGAGGGTTTCCACTTGAAAGAACACTACCACAAAGGGTACACGTTACTTTAGGGGCATTTACCTTTTTCAATCCCTCTGGGAAACTTAAAAACTTCCAAATAAAAGAAGATTTCCCCTTCTTGGCTCACTGGCGATATTCTAGGTGGGAGTCAGAAGAAGAAGATGTTGTTTCCTGTCTTTCTGCCATCCTGTTGATTTTTCTGCTTGCAGCTCCAAAAAGGGTCCTTCTTCCAGGAGAATAAAGCAAATAGTGAGGGAAATGGGTGGGGTTTTTTAAGATTCCAGAATAGTATCTACTATTAACCAATAAAAGTGTTGTTTTTGAGTCACATGATGTGACGTGCGCGCACGGCGCGTGCACAGCGCTCAAAAATGGCGTATTACTCGATCATTATTAAAGTTTTAAAACACACAAAAGGAGGCAGGAAACAGATTCCCTGACCCCCTAGGTTTTCTCAGGGGGTCCCTTAAAGACCCCGACGGCCCCCAAAAATATATTAAAAAAAAAGATCGCGAGGTGTGCGCATGGTGCTCGCACCCTTCAGTCGCCATTTTGTGTTTTTTCAAACTGAGTGCAGAAGTGCGCACACGTTGCGCGTGTACGCCAAAAAACATACAAAAAAAACCCAAAAAACTAGTTTGAGTGTTTTGATGTTGTATTTATATTCATGATAAAAAACATAGATTTTCACACATATTTTATTTAGGAGTTAGCATTTAAAAAACCTTGCAAATTCACTAAAAAAAACATAGGTTTAACACACGTTATAGTTAGGAATTAGCATTTAAAAAAACCTTGCAAATTCACAAAAAAAACATAGGTTTTACACACGTTATCTTTAGGAATTAGCATTTAAAAAACCTTACAAATTCACAAAAAAAACATAGGTTTTACACAAGTCATAGTTAGGAATTAGCATTTAAAAAACCTTGCAAATTCACTGAAAAAACCATAGGTTTCATATCAGTTATAGTTAGCCGGACAATTTACTCATACAAAACCATTGAAATTCCTACGTTATAGTTAGTTGTACTCACTATAACTGGCGCGCCCGCAATGCACTGCTAATGACGTCACATATTACATCACTCATGACATAGTCAGTGACATCTCAAATGACATCACTGATGACATCATCCTTGTGAAAGAGTGTTTTTCTGAAAAAAAAATATGTTTTATATATGTGTACCCAAACGTCGATGGAAGAACAAACGGTTAAATAAGTGTCTAAATGGATGTTTTTTGTTTTATTGATTGTGTAACTGACATATTAAGTGTATCTTACTAAATACATGTATCACCAATTATTGTTTAAATTTGTAAATATCTGTATCACTGTCTCCCTTTACCTATAAACAGAAATAGGAAATCCGCAATATTCTATTTGGAATAACTTTGGCGCCGGTCGACGAATCTTCGCGAAATTCTACAAGAAGATGGGGCGCTCCACTCCTATCCTGAAAGTTTTGGGTTTTCCTCATGCAATTTTCCATAGGGACCTTCAGACACGGCTACAGCCTGAACTGCTGAACGGAATTACACCAAATTTGGCAAAAAGTTAGAGTTTGGGTTGCAGATTACGCTTCTTGTTAAATGGTGTAAATCTGTTGAGTAGTCACATATTACATCACCCATGACATGGTCAGTGACATCACTAATGACATCACTGATGACATCTCGAATGACATCACTGATGACATCATCCTTGTGAAAGAGTGGCAGACCTCCTCTCACCCTAATATAACCTTTGATACACACATTGAAAAATAGAAAGTAAACATTTTCAAAACAATGAAAATACCAATACCAGTTAGAACAACCTATTCAGTAATTCCAAAATCTACATACACATTCACTCATTGACCAACGGTTCCATAACCGCACTCATACATGTACTCACTCATCCTTTGTACACCTATACATCCTGTTACACACCTACACTCATACATAGAGTTACTCACACACATACTTATACATGCAAATAAACTATCAAACATCCATTTACTTGCATATACAGCTATACACACTACTACACTTACTTCCACTAAACGTACACATACTTGCTCTCTTAAACAATCACTTATAGAAACACATACTTATTTATACAGGAACTCTTCCACTCTCTCACTCTCATATATACTCACTTATATTGATCAATACTCACATATACTAGTTTAAAACATATGTATAAAGTGTATTGGTGTGTGTAAAGCTGATGTATGCAAGTAAATGGATGTTTGATTTCCATGTGTGAAAGTCATGGGTCGCACTCCGACTCCACCCACCAGCGAGTGAACCCGAAATAGCGCACACGCTACAAAGACTGCATCTACCGTGATGCTCCTGGGGTTCACCCACTGGTCGGTGGAGTCGGAGTGCGACCCATGACTTTCAGTTAAATTGGCTCCCTCGAGGTATGAGCTGACAAGCTCGGATCCCGCAACCACGCGCCTTGAGAGGTATCAACCTGAGAACACTTGGCAGCCTGCACAGCAAACCCCTGAATATCCTACACTCTGCTGATGAGGAACAATAATTCCGAAACACCGGTGTCCAGAGTTGGTGCTGCAACCTTGCTAAAACACACGAATCTTCGAAATAGCGCACACGCTACAAAGACTGCATCTACCGTGATGCTCCTGGGGTTCACCCGCTGGTGGGTGGAGTCAGAGTGCAACCCATGACTTTCAGTTAAATTGGCTCCCTCGATCTTTGAGCTGACGAGCTCGGATCCCGCACCCACGCGCCTTGAGAGGTATCAACATGAGAACACTTGGCAGCCTGCACAGCAAACCCCTGAATATCCTACACTCTGCTGATGAGGAACAATAATTCCGAAACACTGGTGTCCAGAGTTGGTGCTGCAACCTTGCTAAAACACACAAATCTTCAAAATAGCGCACACGCTACAAAGACTGCATCTACCGTGATGCTCCTGGGGTTCACCCGCTGGTGGGTGGAGTCGGAGTGCGGCCCATGACTTTCAGTTAATTTGGCTCCCTCGAGCTATGAGCTGACGAGCTCGGATCCCGCACCAACGCGCCTTGAGAGGTATCAACCTGAAAACACTGGGCAGCCTGAACAGCAAACCCCTGAATATCCTACACTCTGCTGATGAGGAACAATAATTCTGAAACACCGGTGTCCAGAGTTGGTGCTGCAACCTTGCTAAAACACACGAATCTTCAAAATAGTGCACACGCTACAAAGACTGCATCTACCGTGATGCTCCTGGGGTTCACCCGCTGGTGGGTGGAGTCGGAGTGCGACCCATGACTTTCAGTTGAATTGGCTCCCTCGAGCTATGAGCTGACGAGCTCGGATCCCGCACCCACGCTCCTTGAGAGGTATCAACCTGAGAACACTTGGCAGCCTGCACAGCAAACCCCTGAATATCCTACACTTTCCTGATGAGGAATAAAAATTCCGAAACACTGGTCTCCCGAGTTGGTGCTGCAACCTTGCTAAAACACACAAATCTTTGAAATAGCGCACACGCTACAAAGACTGCATCTACCGCGATGCTCCTGGGGTTCACCCTCTGGTGGGTGGAATCGGAGTGCGACCCATGACTTTCAGTTAAATTGGCTCCCTCGAGCTATGATCTGACGAGCTCAGATCCCGCACCCACGCGCCTTGAGAGGTATTAACCTGAGAACACTGGGCAGCCTGCACAGCAAACCCATGAATATCCTACACTCTGCTCATGAGGAACAATAATTCTGAAACACCGGTGTGCAGAGTTGGTGCTGCAACCTTGCTAAAACACATGAATCTTCGAAATAGCGCACACGCTACAAAGACTGCATCTACCGTGATGCTCCTGGAGTTCACCCGCTGGTGGGTGGAGTCGGAGTGCGACCCATGACTTTCAGTTAAATTGGCTCCCTCGAGGTATGAGCTGACAAGCTCGGATCCCGCAACCACGCGCCTTGAGAGGTATCAACCTGAGAACACTTGGCAGCCTGCACAGCAAACCCCTGAATATCCTACACTCTGCTGATGAGGAACAATAATTCCGAAACACCGGTGTCCAGAGTTGGTGCTGCAACCTTGCTAAAACACACGAATCTTCGAAATAGCGCACACGCTACAAAGACTGCATCTACCGTGATGCTCCTGGGGTTCACCCGCTGGTGGGTGGAGTCAGAGTGCGACCCATGACTTTCAGTTAAATTGGCTCCCTCGATCTTTGAGCTGACGAGCTCGGATCCCGCACCCACGCGCCTTGAGAGGTATCAACATGAGAACACTTGGCAGCCTGCACAGCAAACCCCTGAATATCCTACACTCTGCTGATGAGGAACAATAATTCCGAAACACTGGTGTCCAGAGTTGGTGCTGCAACCTTGCTAAAACACACGAATCTTCAAAATAGCGCACACGCTACAAAGACTGCATCTACCGTGATGCTCCTGGGGTTCACCCGCTGGTGGGTGGAGTCGGAGTGCGGCCCATGACTTTCAGTTAATTTGGCTCCCTCGAGCTATGAGCTGACGAGCTCGGATCCCGCACCCACGCGCCTTGAGAGGTATCAACCTGAAAACACTGGGCAGCCTGAACAGCAAACCCCTGAATATCCTACACTCTGCTGATGAGGAACAATAATTCTGAAACACCGGTGTCCAGAGTTGGTGCTGCAACCTTGCTAAAACACACGAATCTTCAAAATAGTGCACACGCTACAAAGACTGCATCTACCGTGATGCTCCTGGGGTTCACCCGCTGGTGGGTGGAGTCGGAGTGCGACCCATGACTTTCAGTTGAATTGGCTCCCTCGAGCTATGAGCTGACGAGCTCGGATCCCGCACCCACGCTCCTTGAGAGGTATCAACCTGAGAACACTTGGCAGCCTGCACAGCAAACCCCTGAATATCCTACACTTTCCTGATGAGGAATAAAAATTCCGAAACACTGGTCTCCCGAGTTGGTGCTGCAACCTTGCTAAAACACACAAATCTTTGAAATAGCGCACACGCTACAAAGACTGCATCTACCGCGATGCTCCTGGGGTTCACCCTCTGGTGGGTGGAATCGGAGTGCGACCCATGACTTTCAGTTAAATTGGCTCCCTCGAGCTATGATCTGACGAGCTCAGATCCCGCACCCACGCGCCTTGAGAGGTATTAACCTGAGAACACTGGGCAGCCTGCACAGCAAACCCATGAATATCCTACACTCTGCTCATGAGGAACAATAATTCTGAAACACCGGTGTCCAGAGTTGGTGCTGCAACCTTGCTAAAACACATGAATCTTCGAAATAGCGCACACGCTACAAAGACTGCATCTACCGTGATGCTCCTGGAGTTCACCCGCTGGTGGGTGGAGTCGGAGTGCGACCCATGACTTTCAGTTAAATTGGCTCCCTCGAGCTATGTGCTGACGAGCTCGGATCCCCCACCTTCGCGCCTTGAGAGGTATCAACCTGAGAACACTTGGCAGCCTGCACAGCAAGCCCCTCAATATCCTACACTCTGCTGATGAGGAACAATAATTCCGAAACACCGGTGATGCTCCTGGGGTTCACCCGCTGGTGGGTGGAGTTGGAGTGCGACCCATGACTTTCAGTTTCCATGTGTGAGTATGTGTGCAAGTAACTATATGGAGTAATAGTGTGTAACAGGATGTATAGGTGTATGTGTACATATGATGAGTGAGTACATGTATGAGTGACTATATAGAACTGTTGGTGAATGAATGGACGTGTATGTAGATTTTGTAATTACTGAATAGGTTCTTCTAACTGGTATTGGTATCTCCACTGTTTTGAAAATGTTAGTTTCTATTTGTCAATGTGTTTATCATAGGTTATATTTGGGTGAGAGGAGGTCGGCCACTCTTTCACAAGGATGATGTCATCAGTGATGTCATCAGTGATGTCATTTGAGATGTCATCAGTGATGTCATGAGTGATGTCACTGACCATGTCATGAGTTATGTAATATGTGACGTCATCAGCAGAGGATTGCGGGCTCGTGAGTTATAGTTAGCTGAACTAACTATAACGGGGGAATTTCAATGGTTTTGTATGAGTGAAATGTCCAGCTAACAATAACATGTGTGAAACCTATGTATATTTCCGTGAAGTTCTAAGGTTTTTTAAATGTTAATTCCTAACTATAACGTGGCTAAAACCTATGTTTTTTTCAGTGAATTTCAACGCTTTTTTAAATGATAATTTCTAACTTTAATGTAACTGAAACCTATGATTTTTCAGTGAATGTCAAAGGTTTGCTAAATGTCAATATCTAACTACAGTACCCCTGCAACCTATATTGTAGTAGTTCCCATACCTATATAAAATTTAAAAACACGTGTATACTTTTTATAGTAAAAAAAAACTTAACAGTAGTTTTTTTTACATATAATTATACCTCCAGGTTTTATGGTATTTATCTTTGGGACATTTCCATCTATATTTATCCATATTAAAAAATGTATATCTGTTTACACATACATATTTCGGATTTTGTAAAAAAAATAATCTGAAATTAGTATATTTCCACATTTATTTTACTGATAAATATGCACTCAAGGCTGAAAGACTGAACGTTTTCACTCATGTAAACACTCTTACATGATAAACTATGCACAATCTTCAAGTTAAAATGTGCAACTTTTATTACACAAGGATATATATTGCTCTTTCAGGATCTTTTCTAAAAGTCTTTTATTGCTTTGACCCTTTTACTTTTAGAACAACAGACCTATTGCCCTACTACTCATAATTGACAGCATTTACAAACGCTTAAAAAATAACGCAATTTCTGTTTTCATGCACAGTTTAAACTAAATACAAAGAGGAAAATAAATACTTTTCTGTTTGTATTTATCTGTAAACATCAGTAAAAACATAAAACAAGCAGCCCTACTTATAATTTAAGAATATTTTCAACTTAATTGGCAGTAATTAACACATAAGTGTGGTAAAAGTATGACACAGCACCTATAATACCTGACTTTCAACAACACCGTTCACACACGATTCAATAGTCCATTAGCAGCTTGGCCCGCCACTATCCCACTGTAAGTAATACCTTGCTTAATCTTCCCAACGACCCAAGCGCCAGCACAATTTTCCGAGGGTAGGTTTACGATTTACAAATGCTAGCATAATAATAACAAATATTAATCCTTTTTTTTTCTTCTAAAGTTAACAATAATTTTTTTTTATGTCTTCTAATTAGATGTTTTTAATAATGAAAATGCAAAGAACACAGTTTACCGAGTAACACTTTTTGAACTCTCCAACGTATGTAGATAATAATACCTTATATGTGTTACTATCGATATCGAAACTTTTACAGCTTCACAGTTTGTAACTTTTTCCAACGCGTGCAGAAGTAAAACAGTTAAAACGTGAGCACGTGTAAACTGAAAAACGTGCTATCTAAATAGGCGGAGCCACATCTTCCTTCCGTAGACTACTAAACAACCAATAACTATATTAACCACACCTACTGTGCAATTAGTTTCGTTTTCGCGAGTTATTTCTGAGTCGCCAATCTGTGTTGCAAGTTTCGTTTTCTAGCATCGGATTCTCTTTTTGCGTCAATAAACATATTCTGGAGTTGTAAGATGTTTCAATATGGCATAGGCATAGTACTCAGTTTTAATTTGTGGGTTTTTGTCAATATTTAAACATTTATATCTAGAAAAAAATTTTATTGCATGTTTTTCGCTTTTTCTCTGTAACGTCAGAAGCTTGTTTTTAGAAACAGATAGATTACAACAAACATTTCTCCTTTTCTGGCTCCTTGAAGCTTATATATTGTGACTTTTTATATTATAATATTGACACTGTACTTCGCTGGAGAGGTGTTGGTGACCCGTCGAATCAAACCCTAAACATTTACAATCAACGTCACCATCTTCCAGTTGTTATTGTGTTTTCCCCTAGAGATCATATATTGTTAATATGTATATTATAACATTAACAGTTATGGTGATCTCAGTGGAGTTCATGATCCGTCGTCACAAAGAGTAACAATATGTAAGCAACGTTACCGGCTTCCAGTTTTCAGTCTGGTTCCCCCTTGTGATCATGTGCTGTAAGAATATATACATATTATTATGGCCGGGATGCCTGTCACCCCCTCCCAACACAATCCCCAAGGATGGGAAGACGGACGCAGTTCTGAACTTTTGGAAGGCGGGAGGGAGTTACCCTCCCGGCCGTATTTATTAAAATATGAAACAAAATTAAACATTAAAATAACAGTTTCATATCATGTACAATTTTCATTTATTACATTTCGACGAAGACACGTTCTTTGGCTAACCTTAACAAATCTCTAGTACAAAGGTTTTCCTAGCCGAGTCTAACATCCTGAAAATGCATACTTTCTAAATTAAAATTGTACATCCTAGCATTACGGGCCAACGGCAAGGTCGCAACCGGTGTCAGATCCCTACTACCAGAACTCTCCCCCTCACGATGTGAGGGCGGGCGCACAGAGGACTGTACCTCTGTGCCAACTGCAATTTCCCTTGTCTTTGCGGGGGCCCCCTATTTTAACTCGACCCCATCTTAACGGTCGTCCAAAGACGTGTGAGGTGTCTGTAAGAAGGTAGCGTGGACCCCCCTCCCACCCCACACTGTCTATCACATCCGCCGTCGCGGATGTCCGGGCCCCGGGAAATTCGTAGGAGGGGCACCTAGCCGCCTCCTCCCCTGGAAGGGGCCTATGACCGCCTTCCCTTAGGCGACCCATACTTAGTGGGTGCCGCCTTCCCGTGTGAGGGGCCAATGGCCGCCTCCCCCCGGGCGCTCCCACCATAGTGGGTGGCGCCCCCCTCTAGGGACCTTGAAATTACTGCTCACCGATCATGACCTTACCGCCCGACCAAAAAATAAATACGACGTTTGTTTACGAACTAAGAAGAAAATTAACTGTACATTGCAATATTTATCTATATTACCATACATTCATCACATCATTAAACTAGACCGTTATCATCCGCTAAACCAAGGAAGAAGATGTTATCAAGCAAATCACTTTATTGCAGTACTAACGTTGCCATAAGGGGCTGGTGGGTGGGTCAAAATTGCTCCTTGTTCCGTCGAGGGCTCACGTGCAACGAGTGGGTGCAGCTTCCAAGCACAGGAACAAGAGGATGCTTCTTCGGATTTCTGCTCTCTTTATTCCTCTTCGGGAGGGCGTGTACCCTCCTCTGGTACGCCTACGGGGCTTGGCCAACGGTGTAGGTGTCTAGGACAACCCCTCTTGGGCGGGAAAAGGCGCGCCCCGGCTACGCCGCTTCGGGCATACCAGCCGTGACACGCCCCCGCCCAAAATGGTTTCCCTGGGGGATCCGGGCCCCCTACCATACGTTCGGGGGGACCGAGTGGTCGCCCCTTTCCATATGGCCGGTATGCCTGTCACCCCCTCCCAACACAATCCCCAAGGATGGGAAGACGGACGCAGTTCTGAACTTTTGGAAGGCGGGAGGGAGTTACCCTCCCGGCCGTATTTATTAAAATATGAAACAAAATTAAACATTAAAATAACAGTTTCATATCATGTACAATTTTCATTTATTACATTTCGATGAAGACACGTTCTTTGGCTAACCTTAACAAATCTCTAGTACAAAGGTTTTCCTAGCCGAGTCTAACATCCTGCAAATGCATACTTTCGAAATTAAAATTGTACATCCTAGCGTTACGGGCCAACGGCAAGGTCGCAACCGGTGTCAGATCCCTACTACCAGAACTCTCCCCCTCACGATGTGAGGGCGGGCGCACAGAGGACTGTACCTCTGTGCCAACTCCAATTTCCCTTGTCTTTGCGGGGGCCCCCTATTTTAACTCGACGCCAGCTTAACGGTCGTCCGAGGACGTGTGAGGTGTCTGTAAGAAGGTAGCGTGGACCCCCCTCCCACCCCACACTGTCTATCACATCCGCCGTCGCGGATGTCCAGGCCCCGGGAAATTCGTAGGAGGGGCACCTAGCCGCCTCCTCCCCTGGAAGGGGCCTATGACCCATACTTAGTGGGTGCCGCCTCCCCGTGTGAGGGGCCAATGGCCGCCTCCCCCCGGGCGCTCCCACCATAGTGGGTGGCGCCCCCCCTCTAGGGACCTTGAAATTACTGCTCACCGATCATAACCTTACCGCCACAGGCCGGATAGTTGACCGGCTATCCGGCCCCCCCACAAACTCCTACTAAAGGTCATGCTTTTACAAACCCCTTAACCATGCTATGAAGTCTCCTATGAGTAAGACATTCCCCTCCCGGGACAAATGGACCCCATCATCGAGATACATGTGATCCCCCCGAATACATCCATGCGGAATACAATGCAACTGCGCCGAGCGAAACAACCTACCAAGTTTGTTATTGACCCCTTTTACTGAATGGTTCAGTGCTGCCACAGAGAGGCCCCCCCGCCACACCTTCCTGGGAATCATGTGGGACCATGCTATTGTGCACCCCGGGATCCTTCTCGCCAGCCAGGTAACAGTAGATAGAACTCGCTTGAGTAGTACTCGCCGACCGAGTGTCACCAAGTCATTGCCCCCCATGTGTACTATGATTACAGACGGCAGTGACCTCTGCCGCCCTAACAGTTCCTCGACAAAACATTGAAACTGGTCAATACAGAGCCTGCCCCTTCCGTGGAAGGTCACCCTGTACCCGTATTCCCCAGCTGCGTGAGTCACGTCACCTGCTTTGAATACGTCCCCGGCCCGCCTCACGTATGAGTGGCCCACGACCCACACCACTCTTTCCTCAGCCGGTGATCTCTGACCGCTGGTCCCCAGGTGCCGGGTCGACTGCACAGTCCGCCCCGCATAGTATGCTCGCGAAACTGTAAATCAAACAGAAGACAAGAAGCGTGAGTGCATAACATTGACTTCACAACATCTGCAACCACACATACCTTTTATAACAGTTCGAGGACCATCGTCCCAGTTGTTTCACCTTCTCAACACTCTGACCCCCGGCTGTAGCCTCTGTAGCAGCCCCTATCCTAAAGGAATGGGTGCCGAAATCGCCCGGGTCCAAGCCCGCCGCTGCGATTGCCATTGTTAGCACCCTCTGTAACTGAAACCTCGTCAGTGGGGTGGCGTCGATGTGTCTCAGCAGGCTTCCCCCCATGCATCTGCCCTTCGCGCCAAATATTCCTCAACGCACTTCACCGGGCACATGGGGGACCCTCGCATGCGCTGGACAACAATACTGTCTCCCATAGCACCCTGGTCGGTCTTGGACCTTGTTATTGTGACCACCACTGAATCACCCTTAATCAGAATGTGATCCCGACACAGACCCCCCTCCACATCATTCTTATTTCTTGCAACCAGCTCGCTCACCCGCATAGCCCCATGGAACGCTAATGCGAAAGCGGCCCAGAACAGCACTGCCTCGAACTGGGAGGAACAAGTCGTGGGGAGTATCAACATCAGCAGGGACAACCTTTCTAACCCAATCGGGCGCCTCTTGTCTACTCTACGACCCTCAAGGCGTTGCCAACCACGAAGGGCCTTCTTTACCAAAAAGGAAGATGTCGGGTCCTTGATGCCATGCGCCTGCGCCATGAATGCAATGGCGGCCCGGTGCCTATTGGCCGTTGCCGCTGATCGGCCTGCCCTGTGCAGTGCTACTAGAACCTTCAGGACGTACTCCTCCTGACCCCAATTGTCCCCTCCTGCCGGACCCAAAAATGCACAATAGGAACGAAACGCTCCTTTGTATGCCTTCCTTGTCCTGGGGGCTAAGCTTGCTGCCACGAGGTCTTGTAATCCGGGGCACCGAGTAGCCATAGTGCTTCGGGAAATGGTGCCGCCGCTAGGTCCGCGGAAGGTAGATAACCCCTGAAAGCCTGCATGTGTGAACGAGAGAGTGCATCAGCCGCCTGGTTCAGTACACCTGGCACATGCTTCGCCCTGAATTGTAGGTTCAGTCTCATGCAAAGTAATACAATTTCCTTCAGTAATCTCAATATCCACTTGCAGCGTGCTGCCTGATTATTTATACATTCAACTACAGTCATATTATCGGACTAAAACACCACGGAGCGATCTCGGAACTCATCCGGCCATGCCTTCAGAGCCACAAAAATGGGGAACAACTCGAGAAACCCAATGTTACCTGTGAGACCACTGGTGTGCCACCACGTCAGCCATGTTTGCGCCGACCATCGATTACCAAAGATGGCGCCAAATCCCACGCTCCCTGCCGAGTCGGTCCACAAACCCAGCTCGTCCGAGGATGCTGGCGGCTTGTTCCGCACCACTCGACCGTTGAAATCCGCCAGAAATGCCAACCATATGCGCATGTCCTGGCGAACCTCTGCAGACAGTCTCGTGCGATGGTGTCCTTCCTTGAGACCAACCATGGCTTGTGCAATAGAGCGGGAAAAGGGGCGGGCCATTGGTATCACTCTTAGGGCAAAGTTAAGCTGGCCCACTGCTTGTTGTAACTGATGGAGAGTAACTTTCTCTTTGCTAATGCACAGTTCCAGGGAAGCCCTGAACTTCGCTACTTTCCCCACCGGCAAACGGAAACATCCCTCCACAGAATCGAGCTCAATTCCAAGAAACTCGAGTGAAGTAGATGGTCCAACCGTCTTACCTGGTGCCAATGGCACCCCGAACCCCTTCATGAGAGTTCAAAATTCCTGTAACGCCTGCACACATTGTGTGTCGCCGGCTGCCATCAAGAACAAAAATTCATCTAGGTAATGCATAACCTGGGTATGGCCAGTGGCTTTGGTGAACGCCCATTGCAGAAAACAACTGAATTTCTCAAAATAAGCACAAGAGATGGAGCAACCCATTGGCATACATCTATCCATGTAGTAACTTCCTTGGAACACAAAGCCTAACAGACGCTGATCCCGTGGGTGTACCGGGAGCAACCGGAACGCTGACTCGATATCTGACTTCGCCATCAGCGCTCCGGGCCCCAGGCGATTCAACATGGCGACGGCATCATCGAAGGATGCGTACCGCACCAAACAAACTCCCGGGTCAATCGCATCGTTCACCTAAAGACCCTTTGGAGCTGATAAGTTATGGATCAGCCTAAATTCCCCCGGGTCCTTCTTGGGAACTACTCCCAACGGGGAACAGATGAAATTAGTTACTGGCGGGTGCCTAAATGGGCCAGCAACCCGGCCAAGGGCAACCTCCTTTGCAATCTTCCTCTCAACCACCACTGGATTATGCTGACCCGACAGTTGGTTTCTACAAAGTGATTCCCCACAAAAATCCCCCGCCGGGATGTGGAAACCATATAAGAAGCCGTTCCTCAACACCCCAGCGGAGACATGATCCGGGTATTCGTTTAGCCAGGGGATCATTGCCATGATATCTATGGGAGCTGCTTCTGCCAAGAGATCGAGTCGAGACAATCCCACGTCAGAGATGAATCGTACTCCTTGGCCTTACGAAACTTCATATCGTAATCCATCCATTCATCGCCCTCATACGTTTCATAAAAATCCATTATTCGTGCCTGATAGCAGGACAATTCGGGCAAAACCTCGGGCTTACGTTCCCCAATAATTGCTGAAAACATCGCAAAGGCCTTGGCCCAATTTGAGATTGTCTCATCAACCCTAAATCCCGCCATTTTTGCTCGCCATACACTCGGGTGCCACAAATCCTTCTGTGTCTTAACATACTCCATCTCGCGATGGTCAGTTAGCAGGGAAAACATATTCACGTACTTATCAGCCCATATCAATTCTTTCGTGGCCAACGGTATATGCTGGACCACCTTCTCCCGTCTTGAGGGCAAAGACCCCTCCCTTGCCATTGGCAATGCTTGCTTATCCGGCTCCATTGCTGTTCCCACTGTTTTTTCGACACCAGCTGCCGGTCCTTCCGAGGTCACCTGTGGGGGGACAAGAGAGAGATTCGCCTTCGCGGCATCTCGCGACTGCCGCAACTGCTGCATTAGTAACCTGGCCTCTTCGGCCGTGTCTCCCGGTGCCGTAGCACCCCCTGTCTTTCTGCCAAGCCATGCGGCTAACTGGGCGGCTAATTCGGGAGGCATGTCCTCCTCGCTGGCGGGCGTAACAACAACCGGAATCGGTTGACCCGCGTCTGGGATCGGTACCGGGGCCTCGACTGGAATGACCGGGCTTGCTGGGGGTAACTCGGGAACCGGGACCTCCTCCCCTGCCGTCCTATTCCTGACCCTTTTACCCCTCCCCGCGGGGACAACTCCCGGGCCGGGCCTATAATCTTCTTCGGTTTACCCGTATTGTTCATTGCGGCCATCTGCTTCTTCATACTCGCCATATCTTTTATCAGCATGCGAAGCATCTGATCAGTCCCAGACTTCTTTCCCGCCTTCTTGCCAGGCATTGTTCAACGGATATTCGATCCCTGTTGCTCAACACGGTCCTGGACCCTAAGGCTTGAAGTCCTGAAAGAAAAACACAAAAATTACAAGTTCTCAAAATTGCTCCTTGTTCCGTCGAGGGCTCACGTGCAACGAGTGGGTGCAGCTTCCAAGCACAGGAACAAGAGGATGCTTCTTCGGATTTCTGCTCTCTTTATTCCTCTTCGGGAGGGCGTGTACCCTCCTCTGGTACGCCTATGGGGCGTGGCCAACGGTGTAGGTGTCTAGGACAACCCCTCTTGGGCGGGAAAAGGCGCGCCCCGGCTACGCCGCTTCGGGCATACCAGCCGTGACACGCCCCCCGCCCAAAATGGTTTCCCGGGGGGATCCGGGCCCCCTACCATACGTTCAGGGGGACCGAGTGGTCGCCCCTTTCCAAATTCTCACCGCCATGATCTCAGAGCAGTTTATGACCCGTCGCCACGAAAATCAAACTTTTTCTCCTCCTGGAGAAAAGAAGTTCAGTAAATAATTACCACTCGAAAGTATTTCATTATGGATGTTCTGTTAAATAGATAACTTTATTTTCCTTTTCTTTTTACTGTAACAATGGTATTAATCGTTATATTATAAAAGATTGTCCTATTGCTACAGAAGAGGAATTTGAGATTTTTCAGCGCCATCTGTAATATAACTTTCAAATATTAAAAAGTACTTGATCAGATATTTTTTTAAGAAACAAATTTTACGAAACTGCTTTTCAAAAAAATATAGCTATCAAGCATACTTTGTTTCTTTAAATATTTATGAAACCCTACATTTCTGAATGTTATTTTCTAATTTCTATTCTTATTTGTGGTTTCTATTCATCTTCTCCCCAAAGAATATATAGGACCTGTACTGTATATTATAAGAGCACCATCCTATATATATTTTTGTGTGAGTATGTGATTTGTTAGCGGAACAGTCTGCAACCTCTAAGCACTACGACAGCACGTTCCTGAATGTACATAATACAAATTTGCAAAATAATAATGCATACATTTCTATGTAATATGAAGCCACTTGTATCTAACTGTTTTTTACTTGTTCTCTTGATCTCAGATAATGTAGTGCAGGAGTGTTTGTTGGAGCACTTCTATTCTACTTTATCTAAAAGTAACTGATGCCCTCTTACATCATCAAAAATGTTGCGCAACACTTTAGCAGAAAAAAGAAGGATATAGCTCACTTAACTGATATTTTATGAAATTCCATTTTTAATTGTCACCCCTTTCACATATACAGCGACATTTTCTGAAGAAAGTTTATTTGTATTTGCTAAATAAAAATAGTTTCAAACCTAGACTGATTTTTTTGCTGCGCAACCACACCTCCCCAAGAGGAAAGTAAACACCACATTATAAGTAAATAGTACTCCTAAGAAGTTTGTCACTCACAAACTTGATTAAAAAAAACAGCGCAAGACACTGTAATTTTTCTGACATGATTTATACACCACACGGCAATTACATAAATGGCCCTTTGAAACATATAAAAACAATTTTTTCCCTCATAAACCCTCTCCACCACCTTATGGGCACTGTACAGAGTTCATAGTGTTCCTAACCTGGCCTCTACTACTTTCTTTTCCCATACTCCTTTGGAAATGCGTCACAATATCACTGACAACAGTGAACCGTTCCCACCCAATAAGGAGCAAACTTGTGCTCGGAACACTTTAGCCAATAAAATGTCCATGTTGTTCCGCACAGGAGGAAGGAATGACTGCCAAAACATATACTTTTAATACTTCACAGCCAATAAACATTAAGCTTCTTAAAGTCCCGTTACCCTAATACGCCCAGAACAGGAAGGAATCGCTAACAACACTTTTCCACTGACTAACGGTTCCTATGAAAAAAAATATAAATCTCCAGCACAGTAACTATTTCAATTAGCAACATATTGTGGTGAACTTCTAACCTCTGTGCTCACGCAAGTGTTCCATGAACTGTTACTATGGTAACAGGCATAAAGACGTTTGAGAGTAGCGTTGAAAGGTACTGGCTGTACAAAAAGCATTATATTTACCCTGGATCCTCTACAAAAATAAAAGGAAAGCAAACTAATACAAAGCACTGTGTACCACATTTACAACCCCCTTGCGCCACTTGCGCGCCCACGCCCCCCTACAAAATAAAAAGTGTGTGGACCTCAAACCCCGGGAACAACCACCCTCCGGAGATTTTTGGATTGTGTGACAGGGCTTGGTGGTCCTCTGCCTGGTGCCCTCGGGAGCCCTGGAGACCACCATGCCCAGAGCCGGTTCCAGCAGTGTCGCGGGGTGCCTACCCCCAGGATACAGCTGTTTGCTATGAGAGGGCAGAAGTCTTGCGGCTCCCGCCCTCCCATAGCAAACTTAGTTTGAACTTTGAAAGACACAGCAGTGAAATCTGTTCTCACTTTCAAAATCCAAACAAGATTGCATTTCCACATGCAACTTAGCTTCTCCCCATGTGTAAAAGCAATGCCGTCTCCAGAAGGTTACGAGGAGGCGGTGGGACCGTGGGGGCATTGCACGCTCCGTCTTTTTTATAGATAGGGTCACGTGTGTAGTGACGGATGCGCTGGATGGGTGTTGTGTGGGTGTAGACCAGCCATGTGGGACTGTGTGTGCCGCTGGAACTAATAAATCACTACAATGGAAATCTGGGCCATATACTGTTGTTGTGTTTTCCTGGTAGCGTAAGCACAGTGGGCTGTACCAACGTATTCAGCCTCGATTAATTTACACCTCCCCCTGGTACTTTTTAAATGTTGGGAAGGAGGCTGCGCGTCTCCGGGACACTGCAGAAGCTGGTCTTGGGACGTGGCAGTCTCCAGGGCCTTCGAGGGCTCGGGACATAGGGTCACGCAGTCTGCCACACACAATACACTAAAAAGAAGAGAAAGTGATGAGAGATGATTTCTGACGGGTTTAGGCTTCAGAGCCTGGATAATCATTAAATGGGGTTTGGCAGTGAAGTGCGTACTTATTCTTGAGGAAGGCTTTTGGGGTCTTGCGAACACAAGTCTTCTTTCATAATTGCCTCTCGCTGCGTGTACATGCAAACATATCTGATTTGCTCGTATGTTAAAAACAGAAACTTTCAACATCTCTTTTTGATTGGTTGTGAAGCATTGTAAGAAGACTATTCACCTGTGAGGATTTCCAGGAGCTGGGGGAGTTTGTGTAGAGGATTTGTGCAGCTTTCGTCGTTTGGAAAGGCAAGTGTTATGTCTATTCCTGAATGCTTTCAGTGTGGGGGTTCATCTGATGCTGAGGGGAAGTTCTTCCCATGTCTTGGCCATGATATACGAGAAGGGTGTGCCTCTTGTCTGGTTATCTCATTACAGAGGATTTCGGCCTAGGCCTGGTCAGAGGAGTGGGCCTCCCTCGGGCCACCCATTATAAATAAAAACATTCCCCCTGGGATTTGGCCCCCGAGGGCTAATTAACAATGAAGCAGGCTTCAGGTTTTTTTCTTCTTTTTCACAGCATACGGCTACCTTACGCGTACACCTATACTTAAAAAAAAATAAAAAATTGCCTAGCCGTCCTTGTGGGACCCCCTGAGGAGTCCTACGGGGTCAGGGTGTTTCTACCCTGCCCACTTTTGTGTGTTTTTCGTGTTTCTTTCACTGCTTTCTGGTGTCTCGGTTCTACCGAGGCACGAGATGGCTGCCAACACTTCCTGGTATGGAGTGTTGACAGACAGTTGACAGCCAATTAGCGTGCAGCTCGTGCTTGTAATGGTATGCACGCTATCCTCGGACAGTACTCGTACGGTACTTCGTCTATAGATATATCTATGATTTTACTTTAGATTTTCTCAGAAACTACTGAACGGATTTACTCCATTTAACAAAATGCGTAATCTGCAAACCAAACTTTACTTTTTTGCCAAATTTGGTATAATTCCATTCAGTAGTTTGGGTTGTAGCGCGTCTTAAAGGTCCCTACTGAAAATTGCATTTAGAAAACACGTTTTTTAGACCCCCTTTTTTCTCTGCCTGCTTCACAAATCACCCCAAAACTTTGAGGGAAAGAGCGGAGCAGGCCATTTTCTTGGAGAATTTTGCGTGTATTCGTCGACCGACGCCAAAGTTATTCCAGATAGAATGTTGAGGATTTCCTATGGAAAGAAACTAGGTTTCTAACTATAACTACCTACTGTCAACCGCCAGTAGGTTTTATATATATATTATATATATACACAAATTCCAAAGGTTCCCCGAAAGGATTAAATGCGCACTCAGAGCGAGGGTAGATAACACCAAATTTATTCTTCAAGAATCGCTACGCGTTTCGAGACCCACCGGTCTCTTGATCACACGATTTTGCATGTCTACCGCTACATGCATAAATAAAGATCTCAAGTGATTTTGGTGAATACACACAAAAGAGGCATTGTAGGTATCTATTTTGCCATGAGAACCTGGCGGCCATCTTGGAAAGGAGTATCTACAGCACAATACTACTATTATAACATTAAAAGTATCCTCATGTTATACATTATTGCATAGACTGTTATGTTACACCTATATTTCAAACAAACTATAAATTGGAGTGTAAGAAAACATAAATTGCGGGATATAAATTTCCCATTTTTTACATTGTAAACATTTTTCACAACGTATGCTGTAACTAAATGCCAACATTTTCTTGCATTAATGCATCATTCTAGTATTCCTAACAGTAAAGGAAATACACCGATAGGCTGGTCGTATGCGCTCAGATACGTCCTGTCAATTCGTTGAAATCAACATAATTATGCTTTCGGACTAGTGCCTTGGTAAAGTTAATATGCAGTTGGTCTAGTGCCTGCACCTTAGTTCATAATCCGTTTATACTGCAGAAAGTTCTGTGCCGCAACAACTGGCAATAGTATCATAGCCTCTTAAATCATTACATTTCACACACGAATTTACCACTGTGTATAATTGTGATGATGAAAAAATCATATTTAGCATATATTATAATGTACTTTCATTATTGCATGAAGAAACATATATATATGATCTAAAAAAGTGAATGATTATGCTAAATAAGTCCTTAAGTGATAATAATAATAATAATGGTGGCCTTTTCCTTATCCTCTACCTTCCTGAAGGTCTTGTCATTTGAAGAAAAAGGGTAGGGAACCGTGCATCTTATAAAAGTGAAATGTGAGGAGGCCCCTTCCTTTTCCTCCTGAAAAAAATATAAACAGAAGGAGATTGAATGTTAAAACAAGGTTAAATAACCCTATATAAGTTCATGTACATCCTCAATTTACAATTGAAACAGACATATTTACAACAGCAAGGTTTTTAGGTTCTTATATTCAGATATCATGTAGGTGGGTTGCTAGCTCTTCATCCAGGTTATGCCCACCCGGGAATCTACTCTCGAGTTCCATTATCCATTCGGATTCTCGTTTTCTCAAGGCTATAAGTCTGTTGCCACCTCTACCACTTGTATGGACTTGTTCTAAGGCGAAGTATTTCAGCAATGCATTGTTAGATAGATGGTGTGACTGGAAATGGCGCGCGATAGGGTAGTTTTTATCAACATTAGTAATGGCCAGAAGATGTTCCTGGACTCGTTTTTTCACCATACATATGGTGCTGCCCACGTATTTTAATTTGCATGGGCACTCCATGACATATACTACATAATTGCTGCTACATGTCAAGAATTGTTTAATGGTATGTCTCCTATTCGCTCCCGGAATTTCTACTTATTTCACCATGGTACTGTCTTTGCATGCACGACAGTGTCCACAGGGATAGAAGCCTTTTAGATTATGTGTACTCACACTGTTCCTTGGGCTGATATCACCTTTCACTAGGATGTCCCTTAGTACTAGTTGATAACTGGAATGTCCTTAAAAACGATAACATCATAGGTCCGACGATAGGGGACCGCCCTTCTGTCACCTACAGAAAAGGCAAAAGCTTAAGGGACATCCTAGTGAAAGGTGATATCAGCCCAAGGAACAGTGTGCACAAATTTACCGGCTTTGGGGTCCTGCCGGCACATGCGCCACCTGACTACGGGAACCGTTCAAGAAGGATCCCTTTTGGATTAAGGATATATATATATATATATATATATATATATATATATATATATATATATATATATATATATATTACTTACTGGCGGTAGCCAGTAGGTATATATAGTTAGGACGTGTTTCCATAGGAAATCCCCAACATTCTATTGGGAATAACTTTGGCCCTGGTTGATGAATCTTCGCAAATTTCTCAAAGAAGATGGCTCGCTCCGCTCCGCTCCTTCCCTGAAAGTTTGGGGGGGATTCGTCAAGTGGGGGCTGAGAAAAAAGGGGGGTCCCAAAACGTGTTTTCCCCATGTTAATTTCCATAGGACCTTTAGACTCAGCTACAGCTTGAACTGCTGAAGGGAATTACACCAAACTTGTCAAAATGGTAGTGTCTGGTATGCAGATCACGCTTTTGGTAAAATAGTGTAAATCCCTCCAGTGGTTCCTGAGAAAATTAGAAGAGAAATCAATTATATATCTATAAGCGCGAACGCGTGCGCGCACCCCGCGATTTTTCGCGATTTTTTTGGGGGGGGGCTTGGGGGGCGGGGGTTGGGGGGCTTCTCTCTTTCATTTTATTGTTTTTAATGTAATTTCGAGGGTGCCCACCCCTCGTTTTGCCCCCCGCGATCACCGCCGCCGCCCGAGCTGCCTTAAGATGGCCGCCGCCTGGTTGTTGGCGGGGCCGGGAGGACGTGGTTTCCGCTTCCCCCTGCCTGGGGGAAGCCTTTGCTGTGCCCGTCCGGTCTCCCGTGCCGAGGGGAGACCGGGTGATGTTGGCGACCAAACCATCACTCCTGTGTTCATGCCTAGAGCCCCAGGGTGAGGCAGCCGAGGCGCGGCTGACCAGCGAGGCTCCGGAGAGGAGGAGCCCCGCCCGCGGTATCCGAGGAGCTTAGGAAGGAGCCGCTCTCCGATCAAGAAACCGGTGAGTGCGGCGCCGTTAATCACTCCTGTGTTCATGCCTAGAGCCCCGGGGTGAGGCAGCCGAGGCGCGGCTGACCGGCGAGGCTCTGGAGAGGAGGAGCCCCGCCCGCGGTATTCGAGGAGCGTAGGAAGGAGCCGCTCTCCGATCAAGAAGCCGGTGAGTGCGGCGCCATTAATGGAAGAAGTGTAAGGCTCCTACGCTTACTATTAACATGAAATAATAAGCTACACTTTGAATGTTTAAGTACAGATAAAAGGCTAGTCCAATAATACCATAACACAGTGGACAATTTTACAGCTTGAAATCTGTGCTGACAGCAAGTGTAACTAATGATTCTTTTAATTTGGCAATATTAGGGTCAGCTGAGTGTTATATTGTTTTGTGGATGTTTTCACACTGATGCTGTGAATAATAAAGTGTTTTCCATTTTGTACAAAGAGGACTGTTTCTAGCTCAAAATTCACCTACATAAAGCAAAATGGAATTCCCAAAATATTATAAACATTTTACATGCCACGGGAGCGAATACTACTGAAATGGAAACGTAAATTGTGATTAGCATACAATATAATACTAAAACCAGTATAATGGCAGAATAGAATAAAGTAGTCCAAATAATTACAGGATGAATACATCCAAAATATGTAACAAGTAGATGAACCTCAGGGTAAGAGTTAACCTTGAAACAGCATATTTATTTTTTATTCGGTCAGAAAAAGTTAATGTCTTAGTGACAAAAATAACGCAAGTGATAAATGCACCAGTGATGTGCAGTTTGACTTCTTGAGAAGACCAAGCCAGTAATTAATTCCACTTGGAGTTGTCTTTGAAGAGTTGATTTGCACAAACTAAAGACAGTGTGGGAGATGTTGGAAGTCCTATGTTTTTTTCTGACTTGCAGCAAATATGGTCAGCAAATATTGCCAGCCCTCAAGTTTCACCCAGTAGAAGTTCCAGAATATATATATATATATATACATATATATATTCACTGAAAAAACCATAGGTTATACACTATATATAGTTAGGAATTAGCCTTTAAAAACCCAATGAAATTCACTGAAAAAACCATAGGTTATACACTATATATAGTTAGGAATTAGCCTTTAAAAAACCAATGAAAAAATATATATATATATTGTTAGACCTGACATCCTTGGCGTGGTTTTTCTCCCATCTTTTTGCCTCTGACTCATGTATTTTTGATGCTGTGCTGGATTTCGTTTTTGCTGGTTTAGATGCTTTGGACCCTCTGCCACTGCTGATCAGTGTCAGAGGGTAAGTGCTCCCTCTGTAAATTGTCATATTGATTGGGTATACCTGATTGGCATATTTGTGTCACCATGAAGTCCCTAGTAAAGTGCACTGTGTGTGCCAGGGCTGGTGATGACAGATGCTACTAGTGGGCCTGCAGCGCAGATTGCGCCACCCACATGAGTAGCCCTAAAATGATGTCTCAGGCCTGCCAGCGCAGGGCCTGTGTGCAGTCAGTGGACTGCCATGTCCGCCTGGCCAGTGTCCCCACTGGCTGGGCCTAACCCTTCCCTGTCTGTGCACACCAGTCACCCCTATGGAAGGCTCAAGGTACCCCCCTGGACAGGGTGAAGTGCATGGATAAAGTAGAGCATGTACTAGTGCAGGTAACATGCTCTGGTAGTGAGCAGCAGCCATTTTGTGTGCTCACTGCTGTAAGGCTATCTTGCTCCATAGAGTAACATGGGGGAGGCTGGTCCCATTGGATCCCAGCCTATCGTCCCATAGGAACAAGATGGGACATAAGTGAAAGATATCCCTGAACTCAGAATTTAATAACACATCTTTTAGTAAAGGTTGTTTTTAAATTCTGTGTTTGAGAATGGCACTTTTAGAAAGTGGCTGTTCTCTTGTCTAAACCTTTCTGTGTGCCTGGGACTGTTTGTGGATTGACTGTCTGGGTTGAGGATGACAGGGTCTGCAGAGCCCCAGGGGGTTATCTGAGCCAGCCCCGTGGATGAAAGGCAGCATCTGCTGCCAGGGAAGTGGGAGGAGATAGCACCTGATAGTGAAGGGCTGTGCCTGCCTAACCACAAAGCTGGCTCCACCTCCTGCTGGGCGACTGTCACCTCTGTCCCTGGGACAGGGAGGAAGAAGGAAACCAGAACCCCAGACCCCCAGAACTGGTTTGGACCGGGCTCAGGGCCCCCTTTGCACAAAGGCTTCAAAAGACTTCAAAGGACTTCAAAGCCTTTTTGGGGTATAAGAGAAGGACCCCTGACTACAGAAAATCAGATTCTACAATCAAGAGGAACCTCTGCCAGAAGAAGGACTGCTGAAGGAGCTGATGGAAGATTGCCTTGCTGTGTGCTTTAAGGGCTGACCTATCCTGCTATCCAACTGAAGGAGAGGAGAAGAAAGGGACTTTGCTGTGAGCTGTGACCCTACCTGCTTGAAACTGCTAAGACTTTGCTGTGTGCTGTGTCTGCAACCTGAATCTCCAAGGGCCTGAGAAGAGCTGGCTCCCTGTCTGCAACCCAGGAACATAAAGGTTGCCCAAGGACCACAAGAATCTGCTGTGTCCCCTGAAGCTGCTGTGGGCTGAAGAGATCGTGAAGCCCTGCTGTTTGCCTGACCGTCGGCCCTCTGTTTGGCTGGAGGGTGCCGCGCTGTGCATTGCCTGCCTAACCGGCTGCTGTGCCGTGCTGTGAGGTCGCCGTGTTCATCGACACGTGTTGTGTGCAGACTGAAGGTTTGTGGGCCTTCCCCGAGCAGAGCGCACTAAAGCGACCTGTGTGCAGCTTCACCACCGCGACCCGGGGTCAGGAAACCCCCGACCAAGGGCCCCGTACCTTGCCGGTACCAACGCGACTGAAAACGAGCCCGCTGCTCTCCGATTGGACGAGAGAGCCGAGCCCCCTCACCAACGCCGCGACGGGATTGGCCCGTGCGGCGTAGTGTCACCACTGTTGCCGTGTGTTAATTGGATAGGGTGAGGAGCGTCATCGCAGGCTTGACCCGGGAGCCGCACTGCCATAGGCTGACTCCCGGGTGCTTTGGAGGCTCGCCCGTTCTGCCGCGTCTGGATTGGCCCGCTCGACTGGAGGAGCCGAGAATTCACCGCGATCACCGCCGGGCCCGGGGAAGACTGACCTGACCTCGCCGAGGGACCTGAACGAGTGCTCCAGCCCCCGGCCTGCCGTCTCTGCTCCCCGCTGCTCCCTGGAGAACCGAGAGCAGGCGGAAGAGCGTCCTGAGACCGGCCGGGCTGGAGCGCTAGTGAGCGCTCGCCGCGAGGTGCGCCTGGAAGGGAATCCCCCCTCCCAGCAGCATTGCGGTGAGGCGCGCTAGACGCGCGAAGGGTCCCTGACGCTAGGGGCCGGGTCCCGTGTTAATCACAAAAACATTGGCATGGTTCTTATCTCTGCCAACTAGAGACCCCCAGATCTAACATTGTTGGACAGCGGTGCGGATTCTGAACTAATAATTGCACTTGACCTGCAGTAATTTCTTGTACATCACTAGTCTAGTTTAGCAGCAAAGGTTGCGCAAGATTTTTTCTTTTTGGTGAAACCTTTTTGTTGAAAAGGTTAGGAAGCATCATGTCTCTGAAAGCAGCAAGCGTGAGAGTAGAATTGGAAGTGGAATTCGAAATTCAGGAGTTGTACAACTACAGAAAGGATCTCCTGAAGCAGTTCTGCAAACAGCTTGGATGCCCAGTGAAGGGCAGCGCAAACAAGGAAGAGCTACAGAGAGCTCTGAGGGCCTGGTGGGAGGCCAAACATGTTGTCTCAGAAGAAGCTACTGAAGAGGGAGGCACACAGGAGAATGCTTTTGTATCCAGTGATTTACCAGTGAGGTCAGCATCTAAGGCTGGCAGCAACCACTCCAGTAGGGTTATTTCTCCAGAGGAGCTGGAGGATAATCAGAGAGCTAGGGCTCATGAGATTGAGATTTTTAAACTCAGAGCCCAAGCAGATGAAAGGAGACTGCGCCTTGAAAATGAGAAGGCGGCGGAGGAGAGAAGACATGCTCTCGCTTTGGAGGAGAAGAAACTCCAATTGGCTTATGAGAGGAACATGAGGGAGCTGGACATCAAAGAAAAGCAAGGGGGGTCCAGCTCTAATGGTGGCAGCGCACAACCAGTACAGGCGGGTAAGGTATACATACCAAAGGATCTGGTGCAGAATTATCAGAGGGGTGAGGATATTTATGCGTGGTTTAGAGCGTATGAACTAGCCCTAAAGATGAATGAAGTGCCTGAGAGAAGTTGGGGGGCAGGTTTATGGAAGCACTTTGAGGCCTCTGGGAGGGATGTCTTGACACCCTTAGAAGCAACAGGTACTTTATCCTACCCCGACATGAAGGAGGCTTTATGCCTCAGGTATGGGCTCACTGCAGAACAGTACCGCCAGAAGTTCAGGAACTTCAAGAAGCTTGATTCAAGTACTTGGGTGGAATGTGTGAGTATGTACACGCGTGCACTGGAAGGTTGGATAAAGGGCAGCAAAGTTACTGATTATGTGGGGTTGTGTCACTTGATTAGTTGGGAGCACTTAAGTAGTTTATGTGTTCCAGAGCTGCGCCAGCATCTTTTAGACAGCAAATTAACTGATCCCAGTGAGCGTGCTAAAGAGGCGGACCGCTGGACTAGCACCAGGGTCCACAAGGGGGTGGTAAGTACCCCAGCCAAGGGTGGACAGGGTCCCCAGCAGAAGAGTGGGAGGGACACGGGTAATCAAAAGGAGTCTTCTAAAGGGCCCCAAAATAGTTCCCAGGAGAAAGTGTCTCAGCCCCCCAAGTCTAAGAAGTCCTGGCCCCGTAAAGGCAAACAGGACAACAGGCCCCCGCCTACTTGCTTTACATGTGGGGAGGTGGGGCACATTGCCCCCAAATGTCCAAAGAAACCTCCAGCACCCACTGGTGCTCCAACACCGGCATTAGCTAGTGTAGCTTTGGGAGGGGATTTGATTTCTAGTGGGGAGGAGGGGTTAGCAGTGATGACCCTTGTCTCTTTAGGAGACCAAGAGATGGCCCAGGAAACCTTGCTGCCCTTAAACATTAAGAAGTATGGGCAGAAGGTGACCATCAATGGAAAAGAGATAGAAGCTCTGAGAGACACAGGGGCCAGTGTGACATCTGTCAGGTGTCAATGGGTGTCTGAAGAGCAGATCATTCCCAAGGTACTCCCTCCTGTGGTGGCAGCTGACAGTTCAGTGCGCCTCTGCAAGTTGGCACGTGTTCCATTTGAGTGGGGAGGAGTCTCCGGTACATTGGAAGTTGTTGTAAGTGATGCCTTGCCTGTAGATTGTCTATTAGGTAACGACCTGGAGAGCTCTCCATGGAAAGATGTAGAGCACAGGACTCACTTGGAAATGTTGGGCTTGCCTGCGTGGATCTGTGTGACCACACGTGCAATGGCAGCCAGTAAGGGTGGATTAGCAGAACTGGAGCCTGGAACAATGGCCCAGGGACCTGTCAAGAGAGGAAGGGGCAGAGGGCGCGGGAAACCAGCCCCCACTGTTCCCACGGTCCAGGAGGAAGCAGAACCTGAGGGGGATGCCCTGGAACCTACAGGGGAACAGGTGGCCGAACTAGGGGAATTGCCTGAGCTGTCCCAGTGGCAGCAAGATGGTGGCCCCTCCAGGGAGGAATTCTGCCAAGCTCAAAAGGAGTGCCCTTCCCTCATTGGTGTGCGGCAGCAGGCTGCAGACCAGGCAGCAGGCCTGGGGTCCAAGGAACATTTGATCTACTGGGAGGATGACTTACTTTATAGTGAGCCTAGGTTCGCTGAGCCCGGTGCAGCCCGTGTGCTGGTGGTACCCGAGCGCTTCAGGAACTTCCTACTGGGTCTGGCTCATGACGTGCCTCTCGCAGGACATCTGGGGCAAGACAAGACCTATTACAGGCTTGTCACCCACTTCTACTGGCCCCAGATGAAGAAGCACGTCGCTGCCTTTTGTAAGTCTTGCCAAACCTGTCAGGCCAGTGGCAAGAGCGGAGGGAAGTGCGTGGCACCCCTCCAACCCTTTCCTGTGGTGAGCACCCCTTTTGAGAGGGTGGGCATTGACATCGTGGGGCCCCTGGACCCCAAGACAGCCTTAGGCAACAGGTTTATCCTGGTCTTGGTGGACCATGCCACCCGATACCCTGAAGCAGTCCCTTTCAGGACAGTCACAGCCCCTGTGGTGGGCCGTGCCTTAATGGGGATCTTTTCCCGTGTGGGATTCCCCAGAGAGGTGGTTTCTGACAGGGGTACAAACTTCATCTCTAGGTACATGAAGTCTCTGTGGGAGGTGTGTGGAGTGACATATAAGTTCACAACACCTTACCATCCTCAAGGAAATGGGTTGGTTGAAAGATTCAACCGCACCCTGAAGGGCATGATTATGGGCCTAGAGGAGCCCATGAGGCGGAAGTGGGACGTCTTGTTACCATGCCTGTTATTTGCATACAGGGAGGTGCCTCAGAAATCCTTAGGGTTCAGCCCCTTTGAGTTGCTGTATGGCCACCCTGTCAGAGGACCTCTCACTCTGGTGAAGGAGGGGTGGGAGAAATCCCGTGGGAAAACCCCTCAGGATGTGTTCAGCTATGTGCTGGCCATCCGCAATCAGACCAAGCGCTTCAGGAAGCTCGCTCAAGAGAACCTGGAGGCTAGCCAGGAGGAAATGAAGAGATGGTATGACCAGAACACCTCTCTTGTGGAGTTCCAACCTGGGCAGAAAGTGTGGGTGATGGAGCCAGTGGAGCCTTGTGCGCTCCGTGACAAGTGGTCTGGGCCTTATGAGGTGGTGGAGCGCAAGAGCGAGGTTACCTACTTGGTTAACCTGAAGACTCCCAGGCAGCCCCTGAGAGTGTTGCATGTAAATCGCCTCAAACCCCACTTTGAGAGGTCAGCAGTGACTTTGCTCATGGCTACAGATGCAGGAGGGGAGGAGGATAGTGGTCCTCTCCCTGACCTCCTGGCAACCAAGGAGCAAGATGGGTCAGTTGATGGGGTGATACTCTCACCCACCCTGACCCCAGAGCAGCAACAGGACTGTCGCCAAGTCTTGGGTCAGTTCGCCCCCCTGTTTTCCCTGACCCCAGGTGTCACTGACTGGTGTGTCCACGATGTGGACACTGGTGACAACCTGCCTGTGAAACAGAAGTTTTACAGAGTGGCTGACAAGGTCAGGGCTAGCATCAAAGAAGAGGTTTCTAAGATGTTAGCGCTAGGGGTCATTGAGCCCTCCAGCAGCCCCTGGGCTAGCCCAGTGGTCTTAGTGCCTAAGAAAGCTGCTACACCTGGTGGCCCCCAGGAACTCCGTTTCTGCGTGGACTACCGTGGGCTCAATGCGGTCACCAAGACTGACGCGCACCCCATCCCCAGAGCTGATGAGCTGGTGGATCGGTTGGGAGCTGCCCGGTACCTGAGCACCTTTGATTTGACTTCAGGTTACTGGCAGATTGCCTTAACTGAGGGGGCCAAGGAAAGATCAGCATTTTCAACACCAGAGGGGCACTTCCAGTTTCGTGTCATGCCCTTTGGGTTGAAAAATGCCCCTGCCACATTCCAGAGACTGGTCAACCAGGTATTAGCAGGGCTGGAGGAATTCAGCGCAGCATACCTGGATGACATTGCTGTGTTCAGCTCCACTTGGGAGGAACACTTGCAACACCTCTGCGCAGTGTTGAAGGCTCTGCAGAAGGCAGGCCTCACTATCAAGGCCAGTAAGTGCCAGATAGGGCAGGGATCAGTGGTGTACTTGGGACACCAGGTGGGGAGCGGCCAGGTGGCGCCCCTACAGGCAAAGATTGATACCATTCTGGCTTGGGAACCCCCCAAGACCCAGACTGAGGTGAGAGCCTTTTTAGGTCTCACCGGGTATTACAGACGGTTTGTCAAAGGTTATGGCACCATTGTAGCCCCTTTGACAGAGCTGACATCTAGAAATCAGCCCAGGAAAGTGAATTGGACTGAGGCCTGTCAAACTGCTTTTGACACCCTCAAAACTGCCATGTGCACAGCACCGGTGCTTAAGGCACCTGACTTTTCAAGTGAGTTCATTGTGCAAACTAACGCTTCAGAGCAAGGCGTGGGAGCAGTACTCTCACAGATCAATGAGGAGGGTGAAGACCAACCGGTGGCTTTCATTAGTAGGAGGCTACTCCCCAGGGAACAGAGATGGAGTGCAATCGAAAGGGAAGCTTTCGCTGTGGTCTGGGCTCTGAAGAAGCTGAGGCCCTACCTGTTCGGGACTCACTTTCGTGTTCAGACCGACCACAGGCCCCTCAGATGGTTAATGCATATGAGGGGTGAGAATCCAAAACTGTTGAGGTGGTCCATTTCCGTACAGGGGATGGACTTCACGGTGGAGCACCGCCCTGGTACAGAACACGCCAATGCTGATGGTCTGTCCAGATTCTTCCGCCTTAGTGATGAGGACTCCCAAGAGGTTGGGTAGTTCTCCCCACTTTCAGCTGGAGGGGACACGTGTTAGACCTGACATCCTTGGCGTGGTTTTTCCCCCATCTTTTTGCCTCTGACTCATGTATTTTTGATGCTGTGCTGGATTTCGTTTTTGCTGGTTTAGATGCTTTGGACCCTCTGCCACTGCTGATCAGTGTCAGAGGGTAAGTGCTCCCTCTGTAAATTGTCATATTGATTGGGTATACCTGATTGGCATATTTGTGTCACCATGAAGTCCCTAGTAAAGTGCACTGTGTGTGCCAGGGCTGGTGATGACAGATGCTACTAGTGGGCCTGCAGCGCAGATTGCGCCACCCACATGAGTAGCCCTAAAATGATGTCTCAGGCCTGCCAGCGCAGGGCCTGTGTGCAGTCAGTGGACTGCCATGTCCGCCTGGCCAGTGTCCCCACTGGCTGGGCCTAACCCTTCCCTGTCTGTGCACACCAGTCACCCCTATGGAAGGCTCAAGGTACCCCCCTGGACAGGGTGAAGTGCATGGATAAGGTAGAGCATGTACTAGTGCAGGTAACATGCTCTGGTAGTGAGCAGCAGCCATTTTGTGTGCTCACTGCTGTAAGGCTATCTTGCTCCATAGAGTAACATGGGGGAGGCTGGTCCCATTGGATCCCAGCCTATCGTCCCATAGGAACAAGATGGGACATAAGTGAAAGATATCCCTGAACTCAGAATTTAATAACACATCTTTTAGTAAAGGTTGTTTTTAAATTCTGTGTTTGAGAATGGCACTTTTAGAAAGTGGCTGTTCTCTTGTCTAAACCTTTCTGTGTGCCTGGGACTGTTTGTGGATTGACTGTCTGGGTTGAGGATGACAGGGTCTGCAGAGCCCCAGGGGGTTATCTGAGCCAGCCCCGTGGATGAAAGGCAGCATCTGCTGCCAGGGAAGTGGGAGGAGATAGCACCTGATAGTGAAGGGCTGTGCCTGCCTAACCACAAAGCTGGCTCCACCTCCTGCTGGGCGACTGTCACCTCTGTCCCTGGGACAGGGAGGAAGAAGGAAACCAGAACCCCAGACCCCCAGAACTGGTTTGGACCGGGCTCAGGGCCCCCTTTGCACAAAGGCTTCAAAAGACTTCAAAGGACTTCAAAGCCTTTTTGGGGTATAAGAGAAGGACCCCTGACTACAGAAAATCAGATTCTACAATCAAGAGGAACCTCTGCCAGAAGAAGGACTGCTGAAGGAGCTGATGGAAGATTGCCTTGCTGTGTGCTTTAAGGGCTGACCTATCCTGCTATCCAACTGAAGGAGAGGAGAAGAAAGGGACTTTGCTGTGAGCTGTGACCCTACCTGCTTGAAACTGCTAAGACTTTGCTGTGTGCTGTGTCTGCAACCTGAATCTCCAAGGGCCTGAGAAGAGCTGGCTCCCTGTCTGCAACCCAGGAACATAAAGGTTGCCCAAGGACCACAAGAATCTGCTGTGTCCCCTGAAGCTGCTGTGGGCTGAAGAGATCGTGAAGCCCTGCTGTTTGCCTGACCGTCGGCCCTCTGTTTGGCTGGAGGGTGCCGCGCTGTGCATTGCCTGCCTAACCGGCTGCTGTGCCGTGCTGTGAGGTCGCCGTGTTCATCGACACGTGTTGTGTGCAGACTGAAGGTTTGTGGGCCTTCCCCGAGCAGAGCGCACTAAAGCGACCTGTGTGCAGCTTCACCACCGCGACCCGGGGTCAGGAAACCCCCGACGAAGGGCCCCGTACCTTGCCGGTACCAACGCGACTGAAAACGAGCCCGCTGCTCTCCGATTGGACGAGAGAGCCGAGCCCCCTCACCAACGCCGCAACGGGATTGGCCCGTGCGGCGTAGTGTCACCACTGTTGCCGTGTGTTGATTGGATAGGGTGAGGAGCGTCATCGCAGGCTTGACCCGGGAGCCGCACTGCCATAGGCTGACTCCCGGGTGCTTTGGAGGCTCGCCCGTTCTGCCGCGTCTGGATTGGCCCGCTCGACTGGAGGAGCCGAGAATTCACCGCGATCACCGCCGGGCCCGGGGAAGACTGACCTGACCTCGCCGAGGGACCTGAACGAGTGCTCCAGCCCCCGGCCTGCCGTCTCTGCTCCCCGCTGCTCCCTGGAGAACCGAGAGCAGGCGGAAGAGCGTCCTGAGACCGGCCGGGCTGGAGCGCTAGTGAGCGCTCGCCGCGAGGTGCGCCTGGAAGGGAATCCCCCCTCCCAGCAGCATTGCGGTGAGGCGCGCTAGACGCGCGAAGGGTCCCTGACGCTAGGGGCCGGGTCCCGTGTTAATCACAAAAACATTGGCATGGTTCTTACCTCTGCCAACTAGAGACCCCCAGATCTAACATTGTTGGACCGCGGTGCGGATTCTGAACTAATAATTGCACTTGACCTGCAGTAATTTCTTGTACATCACTAGTCTAGTTTAGCAGCAAAGGTTGCGCAAGATTTTTTCTTTTTGGTGAAACCTTTTTGTTGAAAAGGTTAGGAAGCATCATGTCTCTGAAAGCAGCAAGCGTGAGAGTAGAATTGGAAGTGGAATTCGAAATTCAGGAGTTGTACAACTACAGAAAGGATCTCCTGAAGCAGTTCTGCAAACAGCTTGGATGCCCAGTGAAGGGCAGCGCAAACAAGGAAGAGCTACAGAGAGCTCTGAGGGCCTGGTGGGAGGCCAAACATGTTGTCTCAGAAGAAGCTACTGAAGAGGGAGGCACACAGGAGAATGCTTTTGTATCCAGTGATTTACCAGTGAGGTCAGCATCTAAGGCTGGCAGCAACCACTCCAGTAGGGTTATTTCTCCAGAGGAGCTGGAGGATAATCAGAGAGCTAGGGCTCATGAGATTGAGATTTTTAAACTCAGAGCCCAAGCAGATGAAAGGAGACTGCGCCTTGAAAATGAGAAGGCGGCGGAGGAGAGAAGACATGCTCTCGCTTTGGAGGAGAAGAAACTCCAATTGGCTCATGAGAGGAACATGAGGGAGCTGGACATCAAAGAAAAGCAAGGGGGGTCCAGCTCTAATGGTGGCAGCGCACAACCAGTACAGGCGGGTAAGGTATACATACCAAAGGATCTGGTGCAGAATTATCAGAGGGGTGAGGATATTTATGCGTGGTTTAGAGCGTATGAACTAGCCCTAAAGATGAATGAAGTGCCTGAGAGAAGTTGGGGGGCAGGTTTATGGAAGCACTTTGAGGCCTCTGGGAGGGATGTCTTGACACCCTTAGAAGCAACAGGTACTTTATCCTACCCCGACATGAAGGAGGCTTTATGCCTCAGGTATGGGCTCACTGCAGAACAGTACCGCCAGAAGTTCAGGAACTTCAAGAAGCTTGATTCAAGTACTTGGGTGGAATGTGTGAGTATGTACACGCGTGCACTGGAAGGTTGGATAAAGGGCAGCAAAGTTACTGATTATGTGGGGTTGTGTCACTTGATTAGTTGGGAGCACTTAAGTAGTTTATGTGTTCCAGAGCTGCGCCAGCATCTTTTAGACAGCAAGTTAACTGATCCCAGTGAGCGTGCTAAAGAGGCGGACCGCTGGACTAGCACCAGGGTCCACAAGGGGGTGGTAAGTACCCCAGCCAAGGGTGGACAGGGTCCCCAGCAGAAGAGTGGGAGGGACACGGGTAATCAAAAGGAGTCTTCTAAAGGGCCCCAAAATAGTTCCCAGGAGAAAGTGTCTCAGCCCCCCAAGTCTAAGAAGTCCTGGCCCCGTAAAGGCAAACAGGACAACAGGCCCCCGCCTACTTGCTTTACATGTGGGGAGGTGGGGCACATTGCCCCCAAATGTCCAAAGAAACCTCCAGCACCCACTGGTGCTCCAACACCGGCATTAGCTAGTGTAGCTTTGGGAGGGGATTTGATTTCTAGTGGGGAGGAGGGGTTAGCAGTGATGACCCTTGTCTCTTTAGGAGACCAAGAGATGGCCCAGGAAACCTTGCTGCCCTTAAACACTAAGAAGTATGGGCAGAAGGTGACCATCAATGGAAAAGAGATAGAAGCTCTGAGAGACACAGGGGCCAGTGTGACATCTGTCAGGTGTCAATGGGTGTCTGAAGAGCAGATCATTCCCAATGTACTCCCTCCTGTGGTGGCAGCTGACAGTTCAGTGCGCCTCTGCAAGTTGGCACGTGTTCCATTTGAGTGGGGAGGAGTCTCCGGTACATTGGAAGTTGTTGTAAGTGATGCCTTGCCTGTAGATTGTCTATTAGGTAACGACCTGGAGAGCTCTCCATGGAAAGATGTAGAGCACAGGACTCACTTGGAAATGTTGGGCTTGCCTGCGTGGATCTGTGTGACCACACGTGCAATGGCAGCCAGTAAGGGTGGATTAGCAGAACTGGAGCCTGGAACAATGGCCCAGGGACCTGTCAAGAGAGGAAGGGGCAGAGGGCGCGGGAAACCAGCCCCCACTGTTCCCACGGTCCAGGAGGAAGCAGAACCTGAGGGGGATGCCCTGGAACCTACAGGGGAACAGGTGGCCGAACTAGGGGAATTGCCTGAGCTGTCCCAGTGGCAGCAAGATGGTGGCCCCTCCAGGGAGGAATTCTGCCAAGCTCAAAAGGAGTGCCCTTCCCTCATTGGTGTGCGGCAGCAGGCTGCAGACCAGGCAGCAGGCCTGGGGTCCAAGGAACATTTGATCTACTGGGAGGATGACTTACTTTATAGTGAGCCTAGGTTCGCTGAGCCCGGTGCAGCCCGTGTGCTGGTGGTACCCGAGCGCTTCAGGAACTTCCTACTGGGTCTGGCTCATGACGTGCCTCTCGCAGGACATCTGGGGCAAGACAAGACCTATTACAGGCTTGTCACCCACTTCTACTGGCCCCAGATGAAGAAGCACGTCGCTGCCTTTTGTAAGTCTTGCCAAACCTGTCAGGCCAGTGGCAAGAGCGGAGGGAAGTGCGTGGCACCCCTCCAACCCTTTCCTGTGGTGAGCACCCCTTTTGAGAGGGTGGGCATTGACATCGTGGGGCCCCTGGACCCCAAGACAGCCTTAGGCAACAGGTTTATCCTGGTCTTGGTGGACCATGCCACCCGATACCCTGAAGCAGTCCCTTTCAGGACAGTCACAGCCCCTGTGGTGGGCCGTGCCTTAATGGGGATCTTTTCCCGTGTGGGATTCCCCAGAGAGGTGGTTTCTGACAGGGGTACAAACTTCATCTCTAGGTACATGAAGTCTCTGTGGGAGGTGTGTGGAGTGACATATAAGTTCACAACACCTTACCATCCTCAAGGAAATGGGTTGGTTGAAAGATTCAACCGCACCCTGAAGGGCATGATTATGGGCCTAGAGGAGCCCATGAGGCGGAAGTGGGACGTCTTGTTACCATGCCTGTTATTTGCATACAGGGAGGTGCCTCAGAAATCCTTAGGGTTCAGCCCCTTTGAGTTGCTGTATGGCCACCCTGTCAGAGGACCTCTCACTCTGGTGAAGGAGGGGTGGGAGAAATCCCGTGGGAAAACCCCTCAGGATGTGTTCAGCTATGTGCTGGCCATCCGCAATCAGACCAAGCGCTTCAGGAAGCTCGCTCAAGAGAACCTGGAGGCTAGCCAGGAGGAAATGAAGAGATGGTATGACCAGAACACCTCTCTTGTGGAGTTCCAACCTGGGCAGAAAGTGTGGGTGATGGAGCCAGTGGAGCCTTGTGCGCTCCGTGACAAGTGGTCTGGGCCTTATGAGGTGGTGGAGCGCAAGAGCGAGGTTACCTACTTGGTTAACCTGAAGACTCCCAGGCAGCCCCTGAGAGTGTTGCATGTAAATCGCCTCAAACCCCACTTTGAGAGGTCAGCAGTGACTTTGCTCATGGCTACAGATGCAGGAGGGGAGGAGGATAGTGGTCCTCTCCCTGACCTCCTGGCAACCAAGGAGCAAGATGGGTCAGTTGATGGGGTGATACTCTCACCCACCCTGACCCCAGAGCAGCAACAGGACTGTCGCCAAGTCTTGGGTCAGTTCGCCCCCCTGTTTTCCCTGACCCCAGGTGTCACTGACTGGTGTGTCCACGATGTGGACACTGGTGACAACCTGCCTGTGAAACAGAAGTTTTACAGAATGGCTGACAAGGTCAGGGCTAGCATCAAAGAAGAGGTTTCTAAGATGTTAGCGCTAGGGGTCATTGAGCCCTCCAGCAGCCCCTGGGCTAGCCCAGTGGTCTTAGTGCCTAAGAAAGCTGCTACACCTGGTGGCCCCCAGGAACTCCGTTTCTGCGTGGACTACCGTGGGCTCAATGCGGTCACCAAGACTGACGCGCACCCCATCCCCAGAGCTGATGAGCTGGTGGATCGGTTGGGAGCTGCCCGGTACCTGAGCACCTTTGATTTGACTTCAGGTTACTGGCAGATTGCCTTAACTGAGGGGGCCAAGGAAAGATCAGCATTTTCAACACCAGAGGGGCACTTCCAGTTTCGTGTCATGCCCTTTGGGTTGAAAAATGCCCCTGCCACATTCCAGAGACTGGTCAACCAGGTATTAGCAGGGCTGGAGGAATTCAGCGCAGCATACCTGGATGACATTGCTGTGTTCAGCTCCACTTGGGAGGAACACTTGCAACACCTCTGCACAGTGTTGAAGGCTCTGCAGAAGGCAGGCCTCACTATCAAGGCCAGTAAGTGCCAGATAGGGCAGGGATCAGTGGTGTACTTGGGACACCAGGTGGGGAGCGGCCAGGTGGCGCCCCTACAGGCAAAGATTGATACCATTCTGGCTTGGGAACCCCCCAAGACCCAGACTGAGGTGAGAGCCTTTTTAGGTCTCACCGGGTATTACAGACGGTTTGTCAAAGGTTATGGCACCATTGTAGCCCCTTTGACAGAGCTGACATCTAGAAATCAGCCCAGGAAAGTGAATTGGACTGAGGCCTGTCAAACTGCTTTTGACACCCTCAAAACTGCCATGTGCACAGCACCGGTGCTTAAGGCACCTGACTTTTCAAGTGAGTTCATTGTGCAAACTAACGCTTCAGAGCAAGGCGTGGGAGCAGTACTCTCACAGATCAATGAGGAGGGTGAAGACCAACCGGTGGCTTTCATTAGTAGGAGGCTACTCCCCAGGGAACAGAGATGGAATGCAATCGAAAGGGAAGCTTTCGCTGTGGTCTGGGCTCTGAAGAAGCTGAGGCCCTACCTGTTCGGGACTCACTTTCGTGTTCAGACCGACCACAGGCCCCTCAGATGGTTAATGCATATGAGGGGTGAGAATCCAAAACTGTTGAGGTGGTCCATTTCCGTACAGGGGATGGACTTCACGGTGGAGCACCGCCCTGGTACAGAACACGCCAATGCTGATGGTCTGTCCAGATTCTTCCGCCTTAGTGATGAGGACTCCCAAGAGGTTGGGTAGTTCTCCCCACTTTCAGCTGGAGGGGACACGTGTTAGACCTGACATCCTTGGCGTGGTTTTTCCCCCATCTTTTTGCCTCTGACTCATGTATTTTTGATGCTGTGCTGGATTTCGTTTTTGCTGGTTTAGATGCTTTGGACCCTCTGCCACTGCTGATCAGTGTCAGAGGGTAAGTGCTCCCTCTGTAAATTGTCATATTGATTGGGTATACCTGATTGGCATATTTGTGTCACCATGAAGTCCCTAGTAAAGTGCACTGTGTGTGCCAGGGCTGGTGATGACAGATGCTACTAGTGGGCCTGCAGCGCAGATTGCGCCACCCACATGAGTAGCCCTAAAATGATGTCTCAGGCCTGCCAGCGCAGGGCCTGTGTGCAGTCAGTGGACTGCCATGTCCGCCTGGCCAGTGTCCCCACTGGCTGGGCCTAACCCTTCCCTGTCTGTGCACACCAGTCACCCCTATGGAAGGCTCAAGGTACCCCCCTGGGCAGGGTGCAGTGCATGGATAAGGTAGTGCAGGTAACATGCTCTGGTAGTGAGCAGCAGCCATTTTGTGTGCTCACTGCTGTAAGGCTATCTTGCTCCATAGAGTAACATGGGGGAGGCTGGTCCCATTGGATCCCAGCCTATCTTCCCATAGGAACAAGACGGGACATAAGTGAAAGATATCCCTGAACTCAGAATTTAATAACACATCTTTTAGTAAAGGTTGTTTTTAAATTCTGTGTTTGAGAATGGCACTTTTAGAAAGTGGCTGTTCTCTTGTCTAAACCTTTCTGTGTGCCTGGGACTGTTTGTGGATTGACTGTCTGGGTTGAGGATGACAGGGTCTGCAGAGCCCCAGGGGGTTATCTGAGCCAGCCCCGTGGATGAAAGGCAGCATCTGCTGCCAGGGAAGTGGGAGGAGATAGCACCTGATAGTGAAGGGCTGTGCCTGCCTAACCACAAAGCTGGCTCCACCTCCTGCTGGGCAACTGTCACCTCTGTCCCTGGGACAGGGATGAAGAAGGAAACCAGAAACACCCCAGACCCCCAGAACTGGTTTGGACCGGGCTCGGGGCCCCCTTTGCACAAAGGCTTCAAAAGACTTCAAAGGACTTCAAAGCCTTTTTGGGGTATAAGAGAAGGACCCCTGACTACAGAAAATCAGAATCTACAATCAAGAGGAACCTCTGCCAGAAGAAGGACTGCTGAAGGAGCTGATGGAAGATTGCCTTGCTGTGTGCTTTAAGGGATGACCTATCCTGCTATTCAACTGAAGGAGAGGAGAAGAAAGGGACTTTGCTGTGAGCTGTGACCCTACCTGCTTGAAACTGCTAAGACTTTGCTGTGTGCTGTGTCTGCAACCTGAATCTCCAAGGGCCTGAGAAGAGCTGGCTCCCTGTCTGCAACCCAGGAACATAAAGGTTGCCCAAGGACCACAAGAATCTGCTGTGTCCCCTGAAGCTGCTGTGGGCTGAAGAGATCGTGAAGCCCTGCTGTTTGCCTGACCGTCGGCCCTCTGTTTGGCTGGAGGGTGCCGCGCTGTGCATTGCCTGCCTAACCGGCTGCTGTGCCGTGCTGTGAGGTCGCCGTGTTCATCGACACGTGTTGTGTGCAGACTGAAGGTTTGTGGGCCTTCCCCGAGCAGAGCGCACTAAAGCGACCTGTGTGCAGCTTCACCACCGCGACCCGGGGTCAGGAAACCCCCGACGAAGGGCCCCGTACCTTGCCGGTACCAACGCGACTGAAAACGAGCCCGCTGCTCTCCGATTGGACGAGAGAGCCGAGCCCCCTCACCAACGCCGCGACGGGATTGGCCCCCTGCGGCGTAGCATCACCACTGTTGCCGTGTGTTGATTGGATAGGGTGAGGAGCGTCATCGCAGGCTTGACCCGGGAGCCGCACTGCCATAGGCTGACTCCCGGGTGCTTTGGAGGCTCGCCCGTTCTGCCGCGTCTGGATTGGCCCGCTCGACTGGAGGAGCCAAAAATTCACCGCGATCACCGCCGGGGAAGACTGACCTGACCTCGCCGAGGGACCTGAACGAGTGCTCCAGCCCCCGGCCTGCCGTCTCTGCTCCCCGCTGCTCCCTGGAGAACCGAGAGCAGGCGGAAGAGCGTCCTGAGACCGGCCGGGCTGGAGCGCTAGTGAGCGCTCGCCGCGAGGTGCGCCTGGAAGGGAATCCCCCCTCCCAACAGCATTGCGGTGAGGCGCGCTAGACGCGCGAAGGGTCCCTGACGCTAGGGGCCGGGTCCCCTGTTAATCACAAAAACATTGGCATGGTTCTTGGCTCATTTTGAGAGCGTGTTAATCACAAAAACATTGGCATGGTTCTTGGCTCATTTGGAGAGCGTTTTAATCACAAAACCATTGACATATATTTTTAAAGACTTGAGACATTTGTTTACATGAGAGCTTCCTGAAATTAAGTAACACCAATTAAGATTAAGTGCATCATTTCTATACTAAAGTGATTATCGTGCAACTGCTTTATTTACATTGCTGAAACTAGATAAAGTTATATATTTTTATAAAATATACTTACCTGTGTGGTCTCAGTTTGTGGTGGATTGGGGATTATTGTTGTGTTGAGTGCAATTATTCTACCCATTGCCTTGGGGATAAGCCTGCCTGCTCGCGCCAAGCTACCTAGAGGGAGAGCGGAGGTCATCTACTGTGTGTATTCCTTCACCCTGACTAGAAGCAAGGGTCCCTACTTGGTCTAAGGTACTTACCTCTGCCAACTAGAGACCCCCAGATCTAACATATATATATTCACTGAAAAAACCAAAGGTTATATACTATATATAGTTAGGAATTAGCCTTTAAAAAACCAATGAAATTCACTTAAAAAACCATAGGTTTTAGGCCTTATATAGTTAGGAATTAACATATAAAAAACCATTGAAATTCCTCCTATATAGTTAGCTGGACATTTTATTGATATAAAACCAAAGAAATTCGACATATAGTTAGGTCCACTAACTATATATTTCGCGCATCCGCAATCCAATGCTGATGATGTCACATATTACATCATTCATGACATGGTCAGTGACATCACTGATGACATCATCCAGTGTCTGTGTGTTTTTGTAAAGTTTAAATATGTTTTACATATTGAAGAATGAGAGGATGTATAAGAGTATGGATGAAGGATTTGATTGTATAAGTGAGTAAGTATGTGTTTGTATATCTGTGAAAATGTAAGCTGTTCTGTGTTTAACTGTATAGATCAAGAAATCAAAGTGTGATTGATTCTTTACAGGACTGAGTAGGTGTGTGAGTAACTCCATGGATGAGTGGCAGTGTGTGAGTGTCTGCATAGGTGTATGAGTGCATATGATAGTGTTGCAATGATGAGTGACAGTATGTACGAATGACCTTATGGGTGAATGAATGAATGTGCATGTAGACGTAGGAATTAGTTAGTGGGTATGTAGGTAATTGGTATTGGTGTGTCAATAGTTTCAAAAATGATACTTTGTATTTTACACTAGGTGTATTAGAGTGTAAGGAGGTGCATTGTATTATCACATAGACGTAGGAATTAGTTAGTGGGTATGTAGTAAATGGTATTGGTGTGTCAATAGTTTCAAAAATGATACTTTGTATTTTACACTAGGTGTATTAGAGTGTAAGGAGGTGCATTGTATTATCACATGAAGTATATCATTAGTGGTGTAATTATTGATGTTAAATGAGCTGTCATCAGTGATGTCATCAGTGATGTCATGAATGATGTAATATGTGACATCATCAGCATTGGATTGCGGATGCGCGAAATATATAGTTAGTGGACCTAACTATATGTCGAATTTCATTGGTTTTATATCAATAAAATGTCCAGCTAACTATATAGGAGGAATTTCAATGGTTTTTTATATGTTAATTCCTAACTATATAAGGCCTAAAACCTATGTTTTTTTTAGTGAATTTCATTGGTTTTTTAAAGGCTAATTCCTAACTATATATAGTGTATAACCTTTGGTTTTTTCAGTGCATATATATATATATATATATATATATATATATATATATATATATATATATATATATATATATCAAACAAAAAAGTTGTTCCATGATGATGCCGCACACGGAAGGGATTCGCACACGCTGCCGCTGGCAGAAGCTCTCACAGCATCCCTGTTGCTTGTCCATAAGGACATACGCATTTTGAGCAGCTTCCTGCTCTTGATTACTGGCAGCACAAACACAGAAAAGCAAACTGTAGGAACAGCAGTTTTTTATTTTTTTATTTGATAACAGGCCCCGCCCTCCTGGGCCTCGGCATTGTGGTCATGGTAGTCCTCAACAACATAAAGCCAGCCTGTACAGTTCCTTAATGTAAAGCCAAGTGAAATCCCTATTCTCTGTGTTTATATAAATGTTATTACCCTGTTGGGTGCAAAGCAAGCGCTGCAATTCTGTAAGACCGCCAAATGCAACCAACAGCTCAGGCCCCCTCCGTTCCCAGTAGCGCTCGAACACCACGCTAAGCTACAGGGATCCAGTGAACCAGCAGCGGAGCATCTTCACAGCTGGACTGGCTGCTATTTTCAAACAAAAAAGTTGTCCCATGAAGATGCCGCACACCGAAGGGATTCCCACACACTGCCGCTGGCACCTCTCACAGCATGCCTGTTGCTTGTCCAAAAGGCCATACGCGTTTCGAGCAGTTTCCTGCTCTTGATCACTGGCAGCACAAACACAGAAAAGCGAACTGTAGGAACAGCAGTTTTTTATTTAATAACAGGCCCGCCCTGCTGGGCCTTCGCATTGTGGTCATGGTAGTCCTCAACAACATAAAGCCAGCCTGTACAGTTCCTTAATGTAAAGCCAAGTGGAAATCACTATTCTCTTTGTTTATATTAATGGTATTACCCTGTTGGGTGGAAAGCAAGCTCAGCAACGCTGTAAGACCGCCAAATGCAACCAACGGCTCAGGCCCCCTCCGTTCCCAGTAGCGCTCGAACACTACGGCAAGCACCAGGGATCTGCAGAACCAGCAGCGGGGCATCTTCGCAGCTGGACTGGCTGCTATTTTCAAACAAAAAAGTTGTCCCATGAAGATGCCGCACACGGAAGGGATTTGCACACGCTGCCGCTGGCTGCAGCTCTCACAGCATGCCTGTTGCTTGTCCAAAAGGCCATGCGCGTTTCGAGCAGCTTCCTGCGTCCAGGGTGATATTACACAATGCTCAATTAAAGGATACAACCCCTCTATTTACAGCTAATTTAAGTAGATGAATATTAAATTCTCAATTTACTGCCATAATTGCTTAGTCCGAATTACCCATGCCCATTTTAAAAACTTGGCCACAGCTATAGCAATCGGGGGACTGGGGTCAGTACATAAAATTCTTAATGCCTCTTCATGTCTGCGGGTGCCAATCAATTTACAAATAGGTTTTACCCACATCGATCTAGGAGCAAGATAAAGGGGACAAGAAAAGAGAAGATGACTTATAGACTCTTGTTTGTCCCTGCACCTAGGGCATTTATCAATGTCGTTTTCTCCTGCCCATTTCCCTGTAAATTACCTTGTTTGAAGGGTGCCTACTCTGAGTTGGAAATAGAGTTTACGGTCATACTTCTTCTCTATGGCAACCCAATATAATTCCAGCTTCAGTTGGGCCTTAAATACCAGAAAACGACCTGTTAGATGTAAAGAAAGACCCTTTGTACATGCTTTTAAATTAACCATCTCCCAATACTTTGCCTTCAGAATTTTTTTGGAAGGGAATATCGCATTTGCAGGGTCATCCCAAAGTTCCCCCATTCCCAGGCTGAGTAACAAGGACCTAATGGCCATCAGCCAATGTATTTTATGGGAAGAATCTTTAGCAATTATTTCCTTTAGGCCCCCCGCATAATGCTGTAATTCCTCTGTGGTCCATATCCTACGCCAATACAGTAGCGGTCGTAGGGAAACAAGATCTTGGACAGCTCTTTTCCCAGATCCCACATTAATGGTGTCAACGGGGTACTTTGCGGAACGCTAGTTGATTTTCTCAAAAATTAGTTTTCCGCTAGCGTCATATTTCCTAGGTTTTCAAACCCCCAAAGTTCAGCTCCGTAAAGGGCTGAACTTAGCACCTTCATTCCGTATATCTCTAATAATGGGCTAATGGGTTTTGATACGGAGGTGTTAAACCTTTTCAGAAGAATACGTGCCTGCTGGTGATGTTTTAACACTGCAAGGCCTAATTGGCTAGTCCATCTCAGATCTCTCTGGAGGGTAACCCCCAGATAAGTAAAGGCCTCTACCCGCTCTAGCGGGGATTTATTCATATATATATATTCCCTCTGAAAGGTTTAGCAAGCCTGGGTGTTTTATGGTAAGTAAGGACCATAAACTTTGTTTTCGCTGTATTTATTTCTAAGCCCCGGTCCAAGCAAAATTCTTCAAAGCGCTTTAAGGCACATTGAAGCCCACTTGGCGTTTTTGAGATTATCAAGGTGTCGTCCGCAAACGTGAGGATCGGAACTCACTTACCAGACATTACAGGGGCATCGGTCGGGACCAAGGAGAGGAAATCCGCCACCCCGTTCACGAAGAGTGAGAACAAGGTAGACGCCATGACGCAACCTTGCCTCACTCCCCGCTCAACAGGGAAGGATTTCGTAACCTCTCTGTGGCGTCCCGAGCTAACGTGTCCTGATGTAAGCAAACGATCAAGCTCAACAACTCAGGGGCCATCCGTAGCTCCTCCAGGACTCGCCACAACTTATTACGTGGGACCAGGTCAAAAGCCGCCCTTAGGTCAACAAATACGGCATAAAGAGTACCTTTCTCCAGAACCACAATACGCCAATGTAGGATAATGAACTGAAAGACCTGATCTATCGTACTGGTCCTGAGTCGAAATCCAGCCTAGCCTAGGGGGTCAGGGTAATTCTACCCTGCCCCCTTTTTGAGTTCTAAAACTTTCCGAGCAGGAGCTGCATGCTCATTGGCTTTCAACACTTCAAACCAGGAAGTGTTGGCAGCCATCTTGTGCTCGGTAGACTGAGTCACAAGGAATCAGAAAAACAAACGTGTACAACACAAAAAGGGGGCAGGGTAGAAACACCCTGACCCCTAGGCCTGCCCAGGTGGTCCCACAAGGACCCCCAAGGCCATTTTTTTTACCCGTTTTTTTTTTTTACAAATTACCCCCCGGGGGGACAAAATCGCAGGGGCATAGTGATAAAGAAGTGTGGGGGGGCCCAATCCCACCTACACTGCCCCAGGGACTGCCGCCCCCCTGGGGAAAAGCAACGCAGCCCCCTGGCGCATAATGGAGGCTCATGGTGGGCTGGCCCATATAGACCCCCAGTATGAAAGGGAAATTAATCCCCCAATTTAGAACACTCTACAGGGCGTGTTTGCACAGTTTAAGTTGGGGAATTAATTCCTGTTCAATACAGAGGTCCCCTAGAGGGAACTGGTCCAACAGGTATCTCCAGTAAGAGCCATGGAGCTGCGCTGCAGAGTGTTTAAAAAAGGGGGCGTGCCCTCTGAACACCTGCCTGCACAAATGTAGTAAATCAGTATATAAAAAAAATAATACACTTAAAAATTGTCATTTAAAAAACCTTCGAAATTCTATGAAAAAAAACATAGGTTTCAGGCCTTATATAGTTAGGAATTAGCATTTAAAAAACCTTTGAAATTCACTCAAAAAACTATAAGTTTTAGGGGTGTTTTAGTTAGCTGGACATTTCACTCATAGCAGGGATTCCGTTCTCCTACAGAACTGTGCATAGAGATCTAGAACCTTAGTGAATTAGGATGATCCAAAACTCACCTCAGTATCCAAAATCCCCTTACCGAGCTAGCTACAGTGTCTCATTGGTCATAACAAACTCCCAATGACTTAGACAAACCAGAACATGAACTTAGGTTACCTCAGTTATCATGGAACACATGAACACTCTTTCGCTCTATAATCATTTCAAACCAGAACTTGAAGTAAAGAGGACACGTGCATATTTGAAATATTTATTAATCAATGCAATGTTCTCAAACACAGTATCTTGTACAATACTAACAAACAGATTATAAGAATCAAAGTTATCAGCATAGTTACTAGTCCATAGTATGCAAACGGTGATAGCATATTATAATGCTGAAATGAATAGGAATTAACAACACCTATTTCTCACCTCCCTATTTAGCATATTATATTATATTATAAAGGTCTCTTTTGGGTTTTAGCAGGGCGGGCCCATACCTCTAAATGTCAGGAGGAGAGGATCACATCATCAGCTACCAGCTCTCTGCATGCGAAGCATCATCAAGTGTGTTCTTGCATTCCCTATAACTCTATCTTAAACCCGCTTAGAGCCCAATGTTGGCAGCAACTGTATTTATGTTATGTCTAATGTGGTGCGAAGATCAGACCTCCCAGCAACCTTGTATCGAGTTATTCTTAGAGGGTTCAGCACTCACTGTTCAGACAGTGTACCAAGCAAAATTGATATCAGAGTAATAACATTATTCTCAAATAAATCACATCGCTCTTCTAGGTTGAAAGCTACAACAACAAGTATGTGTTGTGTGCAAACTGAAGCCGAAGAAAAATGGCGTTTAAACATGTAATAAGCTCATGCTAACTTGACACAGTATATATAAAGAAGTATCTATATGACACCCCCCCAATGATCCGAGCACGGTCAAAAAAGGAAAGCCAACACTATAAAAGGGGCATAACATGAAAGCAGAGTTCAACAATATTGAGCTAAGCTAAAATATAAAATATGTATGAATGCCTGTAGCGGCCAAACGAAAATTTTATTAAAAGACTGCAACGCAAGGCCTCTGAAGTACAAGGATATAGGACCAAGCCGCATAAATCCAAATGTTTATAAGACGAAAGGCACTTGTCAAAAATAAAAAGTCACGTGCCATAATAATGAAAGTCTCCAAGGCATTTTATGATTGGACAGAATATGCAAAATATGCAGCAACAGCTTCCAACATGAAATCACTGTCATCATCCGAAAATAGTTCAGCCATCCAATTAAGTAATGGGAAAGAACATACGTGCTCTTCCAGCACCGGATCCTCTAGCAACATCAGAGGACAACTCGGTGGGTTCTCAAGACGCTATGTGCCAGAAAGTCATGCGCCGCTGCGGGTATGTCCCACTGATCCATTAGTCCATGCATCGCTGCCAAGGCCATAACCCTTTCGCCAGAACAAACCAACTCGTGAGCAACTACGGGGCTCATCAGGTGATTAAAATCGATGTCAGGAGAAGTCTTCAAGCAGAGACACAAATCAATGGCCCAGTCGAAATCGCAGCTCAGGCAATGAAACACAGGCTGGACACATGTGAAATAGGAAAATCGGAACGATAATCCAAAAGCCGTGTTTAAAGTCGCAAGCGGCAGGGTGCCATAGTAATCAAGCATCCGGTTACGAAACAGTGTCAGGAGGAGTTAAACGACTTCTTGCGCAGGATGGGCATCCATGTTTTATTGTTTTATAAAGCAAAACAATATCAAAATGCCTGCAGCTAAAGCCAGCAAAACAGGGAATCCGCCAAACAAACTTGAAAATATAGAATGAAAGAACGCGGGGATGACACCAAATATTTTTTCAAAGGTAGTCACGAGACCACTGCTAACTAATTTAAAAAAATGAGCGAGACCAGACGTGGGGGAGGCATTAATGATTTGATGAACCAGCTCGCAGAAATGAAACGGCAAGCCAGTATTTAAAAGTGCCTGCACCTCTGTGCGCATGTTAGCTATGTGAAGGACATAAGTTTCACGGGCCGAGCTCAGGGCCACTTCTTTTTTAGATAAAAGGGCTCTTATTCTACTCATACCATTGAACTCCGCTTTCAAGGTTGGGATGCGCGGCCAGATGGAAACATCTGAATTCCCATGTGTGGGAGGATATAGCACATTTTTGCAACACACCACACGTTCTGATACAGTTTCCACATAAGCAATACCGATTATTAAACCACAACAATCCTCGTTATTTAAAAGCAAATAACTACCATTTGTCAATAATGTAAATGTGGGAACTATTGCTGGAACCGGTGTGCCTTTCAAAACACAAGCCAAATTAGGCCTGTCCTGATTACAAGAACCGTGTAACTGGATGTGTCTGCATATTAATGATAGGTCAGGCGACTGCGTGCATTCTTCACCATTAAGATTCACTTCCCTTCCATCCTTTAAACATCAGTATGTGTATGGTAAAGACCATGCCTCATGGAGGAATGCGCTGCCTAGTGGTTCATATCGCCCTATTGCAATGTACCGCATACAATTAGTGAATTTGTACAAAGCAAATGGTAACATAATTAATTAATAGATAAGCCACGTTGCTGCAGTGGCTTCAGCTACAGAAAACGGCAAAGATTCTAACCTTTCAATATGTAACATAGAAAATGATGCATCACGCATTGAAAGCATGCGCTGCTTTTCAGTCAAATTAAAAGGGGCAAAGAGGGAAGACGTGTTCATGTAACTCCAGGGCACTCAGCCCGCCTTAAGTGTCTGTAGTGTCCATGCAAACTGCATTACAGAACGCAATTGATTTTGACCATGGTATAATACAGACACCTCATCATGTACAATGTCAACAACAGAAGAAACAATATTATTCAACGTGTCAATTCGGGAAGAAAGCATGTTAATACTGTTATCGACCACTGCAAGCACGTTTTCCAAATTAGCTTGGTCAATAGCCCTCAGTCTTTTAGCAGCCTCAATTTGTGAACATTTCCAAATCTCATTGTAAATTGCATAAATCCACCGTTTAGTTCTACCCTTAGCTGGGCCTTTTATAAAATCATTCAAATCTACATTATCACTTAACTGGGACAGGTGTAGTTTAACAGCAGCTAACGTGGAATGTTGTAGCCAATTCTGACACAATTTGCCCACTGAGTAAGTTGTAACAATATGATCAGCCTCAAATCGGGGATCAGGTCTGACTTGTGTAAAACCTTCAGACAAGCCCAGAAAACGACGTTGGCAAGAATCAGAGCTTCTATGCCACATCAGCCAAACCTTTGGATCCAAACTGGATATATTAAAGGATGAATTGTGCAACAGTGCTTGTAAATCACAAATGGACAATTCAGTGTAATTACTCCAACCTGAATATTCTTCCAATTCGGGGATAGTTGGTGTATTTAACTTTTTAGAAGTTGCCAATCCAAAGCATGTTGTTTGTGAAATGGTAGAATTTAGAAACAACATGTGATTTGGGATAAGACATGCACGGTGCAAAGCCTCAGTGCCTTGTACCTGCCAATTTTTGGTACCCCAAACCGATTTAAGGTCAATTATTTCCTTCCATAGCTCGTAGCCATCTACAGCTAACTTGTCTAGAAAGGACTTCGAATACAGCAATTTAGTATCGGTAAGTCTAACTTTGGACATGGACTTTTGTGTCATTTTAAAATAAAACGACTCAGGATTTGATTGATTAAAGTCTGTGAAATAAGTGTATTTTTCCAGAAATGTACTGGAGCTGCCTTGTAATGGAGCTGGGCAATGTTCCTACTGTGTGTAATTCACATTACCCCTCCTGGAACTTGTTTTATGCAGAAAATGATTACCATTATTATTATTATTATTATTACATTTCTTATATAGCGCCAGAATCGACGCCCGAAGGGGTATCTCCGCGCTTGCCTTGGGAACCCGTCCTGGTTTTTCCCTGTGATATAGCCCCTACAGGGCATCCCCAAGGTGAAAGCCAGGAAACCCGCCGCGGGGGGGCGTTGTGGAGATTAAGCAAGCTTAATGCCCAGAGTTGCAGAGTGTGAACCCATGATTAGGTCAGGCACCGAAGCGAGAATTATCGAGTCCATGGACATTTGAGCTCAAGACCCTGCCGCGTCGGGAATTGAACCCTGGTCCCGGGTCTGACCTCTGCTTCAGGGTCTGCCTGCTCTAACCAGTGAGCCACACTTCTAATGTTGAAAGCAAAACAAATCACCATAATTAATAGAATCTAAGTATAAATCCTCAGCATCAAAAGCAGCATAATATTTCAAATCAGAGAATAATGCTTCCACGGCCTGAATATCCCAATCATCAGAACGGATGTTTTGTTTCACTACATCCCCCATATTCACTCTAAGCACATTTGGAACATTAATCACTTCAGTGGGGCCGTGGATTTGAAACCTAACCGCATCCCGCACAATCCCATCAAGGACAGGCCAAGCAGTGATGTTAACTGTATTCAACTCCCTTTTCAGTCTGTGCGCTGAATGTGACGAGAAAAGTGGGGCCAATGTTCCATTAAGCTGTCGAATTCCTGTTCTCTCTTTGACGTAGTGACGGAAAAAATAAAACACAAAACCAATTGACATAAAAAGATATATTGAAAAAAGAACCAGCCAAATATATGTCCAAGGGGGAATCAAAAAATGTTTTTTAAATAAGGTGACATATGTTGCTAAACGTGAGGGTTTTTTCGAATGTGTTGAAGTAGAGTCAAAAGGGAATCTGGATTCTGTGGCCAAACGAGTCTTTTAATCGGGCATTGATAAATCAGTTGGATAGGTTTAATTCAGTTCATCATTGTTATTAATAGGAAAAGTGTTCAATAAAGGACTGGAAACCACAGGCATCTCGAGGGTCACCGTTGGCTCAGCACTAGAAGTAATGGCCAACACAGAATGTCTCACCATGGAAGGACAGGATACTGCTGGTGTCATGCTATGTAGAATCGGCCACTCTGTGTGTCTTGACATTGTCAATTGAGATAAATCTGTTTTCCTTACGACCTGGAAGTGGTGATAAAATGACTGTTCTTGTGCCCTTCACTCCAAGAACTCGAACCGGAGCACGATATGAAGGACCAAATTCTTTCTTGTTATCGATCTTCTCTCGAACCAGTTCTCCAACTTGGGGTAGCCAGCCAACTACCGGGATCTGCAACGCATCATCCGATGTGGAGGGCAAATGTTCCTTAGCGAGACTGTCTCTGGTCTTTTGTAGATCCTGTAAAACATTGCTATGTTCATCTACATCAAAGGCAGCGGCCTGGGCCTTGCAGTCCAGACCGTCGAGGTCAGGGACGTACATCTTGATACCAAAGAGCATTTTGTATGGGGTCCGCCCACCCAGAGACCTTCTAGTGAGATTATTAAGAGCACGCTGCACGCCATTAAGGTGGGCCAGCCAGTTTCTGCCAGGGCCTATAACTCGAGCTGTCAAAGATTGCTTTAAGTCACGGTTCATTCGTTCCACTACACTGTTACCCTCAGGTCTGTACGGAGACGAAAACTTGACTTGGACCCCCAACAAAACCATAGCATCCTTATACGCCTTAGAGGCGAAAGCCGGACCCTGATCCGAATGGAAGGTACCACAGGCAAAGATCCCTACAAAGACACGCAAATCTCTTATGACAGACCGTGAATCAGCGCTGCGATGGGGCCAGACCCACACAAAGCGTGTGCATGAATCAACTGCTACTAAGATGTACTTATACGCAGTATCAGAAGAAAAAGGACCGCAGTGATCTAAGTAAATGCATCCTAGTGGTTTATTAGAAATGTACAACTGTGTCTGTGGCGGACGCGTAGCAGTCGAATGCTTGATCTGCTGGCAAATGTCACATTGAAGGACATAATCACGCATCTGTTTGTACAGTCCCCGCCACCAGAACCTCTGTTGTAACTGAGTTACTGTGGCTGAGACGCCCGCATGCACAGACGCCACACCTTCATGAGCCGCTGTAATCAGAGTAGCTCTGCTATCGGAGATGGGAACCAAACGTTCACCAACACCTGGAATTTTCATATAAGGAACCTTATCGGGACTTAAGTGGTATGTGTACTTTGAAGGGAACCCCGCAGGATATTTACCTCCCTTCTCAGCGGCAGCAACAGCCGCCAAGATGTCATCATCTATTTTACTTTTGGACCGTGTAACAGCTGCAACTAAGTATTTTGATCCTGCTGACTTCGCCGCTTCATCAGCAAGCGAATTACCGACAGCGTGAACTCCCACACGCTGGTGGCCAAGAGTATGAATCACAAACACGAGTGGTAACTTTTCCTTAAGTTCAGCCACTCAGACCCAGATCATTTTATGTTTTATTGTGCTACCTTTGGAATCATGAAAATAATTCTGAATCCAAAAGAACAAGTTCTCATTGTAAGACTGGACATAGTAGTAAGAGTCAGTTACGATTAAAGTTGTCACACAAGGATCAGCGTACTCTAATGCGAGCATCAGAGCACAAAGTTCTGCTAACTGTGCAGTGCAGTCCCCAAGTGTCTGCGTGTGCACGACACTGGACTTGAACTCATCGTTCACCATGGCACCGACCACAATGGCGCACGCGGAAACGTCGGCATGTTTAGAGCCATGCGCAACCTGCTCCGATCCATCAGTGTAAATGATGCAATGGAAATCCTCCAACGGCCGCATTGCTAAAGGAGCCGGATGAACAAATTCATACTGTAAGTACTCCTGCGACCGTAAAGTGGCGTCAAAAATAAACGTGACATCCTGGGATGACAAGGATGCAGCCCATTGAATCCACCGAGGGTGCAAAGTTTTGGAATTTGGTACACTGGCTTTCGTAACTGCCTTCAAGGCAGGACACGGGGTAACAACCAACATGCGTTTTCCCTGTGACAGGGCACGTTCCTTGAGAATTGCCATCTGCACAGCCGTCAAAACTTTCTTCACAGTGGAAAATCGCATTTCAGCCGAAGTGTACAAGTGTGACTTGTAAGCAATAGGTACAGTATCTCCTTCATTAAAGGTTAGGTACGTGAAACCCACCGTCCCAGGGACTATTCTTATCACCAGGTTGGTCTGGTTATCACGAGTCTGTAAGTATTCAGAAGCGAGCAAATCAGCTTGCAAGGACTGCAGAATAGCTGAATGCTCAGGCAGCCAGCATAATTTGGAAAAAGATGGTTGTATCAAAGCATATAAAGACTTGATACGCTGGGCATATTCCGGAATGTAAGTTCTCCCGAAATTCAAAAAGCCCAGTAAAGATTGTAATTTTTTCAGTGTTGTCGGAGAGCGCAACTGTGCGCATTTCTCCAGGAAAGGAGGAGCCAACCCCTTTCCTTAATTGTTAAGCTCGTAGCCCAGAAACAACACTGTGTACTCCGCAATGTGCGATTTTGCATAGTTAAACTTGTAACCCATGTCTGCAAAATTACAAATTATGCTATTAACACGACACAGATGCTCCCAAAGTTCGTCGTCTGTGAGATAAATGTCATCCACATACGAACAAGCAACTGGGTCGATTCTCTCCAAGAGAGAGACTATGCGGGTGGAAAAAACTCCAGGACTATTCTTATAGCCCATAGGGAGACGCCGAAATTTTTTTTGCACACCGCCGCATGTAAAGGAGGTCCATTGGGAACTTAGACCATCCAATCTATGGGCATAAAAACCATTGGAAATGTCAAGTGTGGTTTTTAACCGTTTACGCTCAAGACTATTCACTAGAGCAGAGCCGTGGGTATTCTGTACTGCACAGTTACGGCAATGCGAGTTCAAATGCCGGTAATCCAAAACCAAACGATATGAGCCGTCCGGCTTGTTTACAGTAAAAAGGGGGTTATTCATCGGTGACACACCCTTTTCAATTACACCTTGATATTCCAATTGTTCAAGGATAGCCGCGACTGAAGCTTTGGCTTCACGTCGTATGGGATATTGGGGTTGAGGCTGCGGCTGAGACCGTAACGGAATCTCGTGGCTCGGAGACAATTGATTGCGGTACACAGCCGGCGCAAGCGACAGACCCCACTCTTCTGCAAAATGCAGCGCTTCCACTCTCGAAACAGTGTGCTCGAAACTGGGGAGGATCACCTCCTCCCCTTGCGGAGCTGCGAGAACAAAAGGTGGGGGCCAGTCAGCCTCCGAAAGCAAAATGTCATACGTAGACAAAAGATTTTCCCAAAATACCCCTTTTACAGTTCGCTGTATGTCACCTTCTATTAACAGGACAATTTCAAAAAGTCTATCAAGGGAGCAACTCTTGTATCAGCTGTTTCAATCACAACATAAGTGTCAGTCGCTGTCACCTTCAGTAGGGGACGGAGGGCCTCTCTCACTATGGTAATCTCCGCCGCGCTGTCCAGCAAGGTCAGAGCCCACGTCAGATTCCGAAGCCGCGTTCTCACTATCTGGGGCATATCGATGCGCTGTTAAGGCGGCGACTTTCTTTTTGGCAAACAGTGGTCTCTTTGGCGTAGTGCCTTCCTGCTGCTCTCCACCGGTTCGCGGGCGGGGCTGACCACGTCCTTGTTGTCCACCCCGGCCCCTGCCACCCCATCCTCCACCGTTTGTCGGGGCCGATGAGTCCTGAAAGGAACGAGGAGAGCGTTGGTCAGAAGCCTGAAAACGTTCAGGTGATTTATTCAAAGCACGATTGCGCAAATCATAAACTTGATCCGACTGCGCAGGCAATGGAGACGCAGGACGAGAAACCTGTGTTTGTTGTTGTTGCTGTTGCTTACTATGATTCGTTTTTTTAGGCCAATTTTGTTTCTTGGACTTGGGCTGAACACCCGCTACCGAAGACTGTCCCTGGGGCTGCTTTTTCTCTTTATCAAAAAAAAGGCTTAAGACCGTTGGCATTGCGGCCAACTGTTTTATAAGCCGCCACAATTATCTTTGCTAACTGTCGGGGTTTCTCAGCATCAGGAATCGCCTTTAACACGTTAGCCACCTGAAAGTTCACTGCATCCCCCTTGACATTCGCAAGGATCAGATCGCAAACAACATCAAAGGTGCCACACAGGCGCATTCCCAACTCAACCGCAGACTCCGGTCCGTGATCATCTTGAACACGTTTAAGGACCGTAGACAGATTGGACATAGACAGGGTGCCAAAGCATCTCGAATAGACCGCTGCAAAAATCTTACCCCAGGTCTTACAGTCAACAAGCTCAGGGGACAAATCTTTCGGCAAACTATGCGTAAGAATCTGGTGTTTTTCACCAGGAGTCGTATTAGGAAATACAGCTTCCAGCTGGTCAAATTTCTCGGCAAGCCAGAAAGGAAAATCATCCTTATCCTGGGGCTTCTTGCCCAACACGGAATTTACCATGACAGGACTGATTTTCAAACCAGCCTGCCCTCCCGGAAGCGCTGCACCTCTCGGGGCTGCACCTTGAACATTGTACTTGTGTAAAGTACTAGCGCTCTAATCACGGCAATAGCGACAACATGAAGTTGCCTAAGTTCACCTAAGTTGCAATTGCCGTGATTAGGATGAGGAGTAAATCCAGCCAAAGCGGGCAAATTTGTGCCCGGAATGGTCAAAGGACCTAATCTCGGAGCGGTCAAAGAATGGGGTAGGGCGCCACCAAACCAAACTCCATGCTGCCAAACATCAATAGGAACTTCCTGTGCTCTGTACGGAGCATACTCAGCAGGTATAGGAGTGGCAGTGTATGAGTGGAACACTCCAGAATTTGCGTCCACCGCCGGAAATGTCACCCACGAATAAAAAAGTTTGTATGGGTAAGCATGTTCCACACTCACCAACATAATCACAGCCAAGCCTTCCAAAGGAACATCATAAGCCCGCAAATGATCACGCACCGCAATGCGACTATGTAGCGGAATGTCCATGGCTTGTGCCATGACAGCACAGGAAAGAGATAAAACAAAGCAAACTTTGTAGCACAACTGGGTAGTAATTCAAGGAAACCGTTTTAGAAAGATTCAAGCTTGAAAAAACCTATTTAAAAAATAGGTAGGTTTTTCCGACACCACCGTTTACCGGAAACGGCAATGAAGGGGTTAAGGTTTGAATGATATACTACTCGAGTGTCATGATATAAGGCCAACAACGTATGGGCGCCATGTCGCAGGGATTCCGTTCTCCTACAGAACTGTGCATAGAGATCTAGAACCTTAGTGAATTAGGAGGATCCAAAACTCACCTCAGTATCCAAAATCCCCTTACCGAGCTAGCTACAGTGTCTCATTGGTCATAACAAACTCCCAATGACTTAGACAAACCAGAACATGAACTTAGGTTACCTCAGGTATCGTGGAACACATGAACACTCTTTCGCTCTATAATCATTTCAAACCAGAACTTGGAGTAAAGAGGACACGTGCATATTTGAAATATTTATAAATCAATGCAATGTTCTCAAACGCAGTATCTTGTACAATACTAACAAACAAGTTATAAGAATCAAAGTTATCAACATAGTTACTAGTCCATAGTACGCAAACGGTGATAGCATATTATAATGCTGAAATGAATAGGAATTAACAACACCTATTTCTCACCTCCCTATTTAGCATATTATATTATATTATAAAGGTCTCTTTTGGGTTTTAGCAGGGCGGGCCCATACCTCTAAATGTCAGGAGGAGAGGATCACATCATCAGCTACCAGCTCTCTGCATGCGAAGCATCATCAAGTGTGTTCTTGCATTCCCTGTAACTCTATCTTAAACCCGCTTAGAGCCCAATGTTGGCAGCAACTGTATTTATGTTATGTCTAATGTGGTGCGAAGATCAGACCTCCCAGCAACCTTGTATCGATTTATTCTTAGAGGGTTCAGCACTCACTGTTCAGACAGTGTACCAAGCAAAACTGATATCAGAGTAAAACATATTATTCTCAAATAAATCACATCGCTCTTCTAGGTTGAAAGCTACAACAACAAGTATGTGTCATGTGCAAACTGAAGCCGAAGGAAAAATGGCGTTTAAACATGTAATAAGCTCATGCTAACTTAACACAGTATATATAAAGAAGTATCTATATGACAAAACCATTGAAATTGCTTATATATAGTTAGTTGTACTAACTATATTTCGCGCACCCGCAATCCACTGCTGATGATGTCACATATTACATCATTCATGACATGGTCAGTGACATCACTGATGAAGCCTCAAATGACATCACTGATGACATCACTGATAACATCAGCCACGTGACAATCACATACACCTTTTCATACACTAGTAAAATCTTTCATCACTCTTTGTAAAATACAGAGTATCGTATTTGAATCCATTGACACAGCAATACAAGTATCTAAAAACCCACTCAGTGATTCCTAGATGTATACACACATATAATCACTTACCTGTAGATTCACTCATACATGATGTCAATGAAAAATAGAACACTATCAAAAATACTGATACACCTATATCAACATTACACACCAGCACACAACCTATTCACATATTTATTTATCCTACTCACTTATGCAAACAATGGATCATACTCATATACTTACTTAGCTCCACACTTATACAAACACCACTTCATCCATTCATTTAGATAGTAAGTCATACTTAGTGTATTATAATTCATTATTACAAGTATACAGTTATCCATACAGTCACTCACACAATCATTGAGTCTTATGTATACTTATTTATTGAGAGTTCATAATCAAGGAATAAACAATGCAAGACACAGTAGCAGCAGAAATGATACAGTACGAATTAAAGTGCATGTGCATAAATACAGGAATATTTACATGACATAATACTAGTAGAATTAATACCAATACAAAAAATGAAAATCAAAGATCTAGGCCCTACTGCAACTAGGTTCATTTATATCAACAGGCATGTTCAGATTACAACAGTTTAGATCTTAGTCATATAGTGTAATGTGCACAGTGTTATCATACTAACGAACTAGGAGGCTAAGATTATAGGGAGTTGTTGGAAGTGGGTATCAAAAGGGGATCAGACAAATATCAACACTAAGGTTCAAACACGCTTCAGTATTTGTCGTACTTCTTAAGTTCCCCTGATCTCAGTGCGTATTTCCTTTCCCTACCCAGAGTTCGTAATAGATTTGTCTTCCATGCCTGTAGGGTTGGTACTGACTCTGATTTCCAGGACTGCAAGATAAGAGATTTCGCTATGAGGGAGGCTATTAATAAGGTTCCATTGTGGGGAGTGTGGCTCAGGGAACAGCCCAGGACTGAGGTTAGCTCATCAAAAGCAAAAGTGGATTTAATCATGGTTGAAAGGAAATTTCTATTTCTCTCCACAGTGGCTGAATTTTAGGGCACTCCCAGACAATATGCTTCCAAGTGCCTTTTTCTTCACATCGGAAGCACTTATCGGCAACTTGGGGATAGATACTGTGGAGAACTGCGGGATTTCTATAGATTAGCAATTTATTATGAAATTGCATACGTTTGAAATTAGCGCCTCGAAAAATGATTTTATTAAAATTGTTTATCTTATCCCATGTCAGCTTGCTAATTTCGATATCTTCCCTCTTTTTCCATCTTTTTATAATCTTATCAGAAGAGTTGATTCCAGTATCATCTTTCAATAATTTTATCCACATACTGATCCTCTTTTGTGTTGGATTATTTAATGCTGTAGACAGATCTTTTAAAAAAAATAAGGTACCTATATCTAACTCCTTAAGATCCACATGGAGCAAAAAAAAAGACCATTTCAATATTGTAGAAGCGTGGTGGATCTGTCTAGAGATTTCCTCCCAAGATTTCCATCTATTCCCAGTGATGAAGTCCTCAATTTTTTCGAAGCCATTCTCCTTCCAAATTCTCGTTATGTTATCATCCAATCGACTCCCCTCCCCAAAGCTAAAATTAGCTAAATTTGTTGTACTACTTATTATAGACAAATCATAAAATTTCAAGAGCTGTGTTTTCTGTTTAAAGACCCACTGAAGGGACTTATAGCGAACCTTTTTTGGATCCTTGTAATTCTAACAGGATCAGTAATTTTAGATTCCAACAACATCTTCTTCATAAAAAAGTTGTCTGCCTCATGATCGTATAAAAAAACAAACCTAAAGCTATGGTGTGCAAAATAAGCAAAGTAATATTCTCTAATATTTGGGAGGGACAACCCTCCTTGTGCAAATGGAAGGTATAAAGTGCTAAGTGCAAGCCTAGAAAATGTTTTTGCCCAAAAAAAAGGAGGAGATCAAAGCATCTACCTTTTTAAAAAATGAAACCTAAATTGCGCAGGGGGCCGCACTAAAGAGGAAGTTAAAAAGAGGTAAAATGGACATACGTATGAAAGCTGCCCGTCCCATTATAGACAATGGTAATAGATTCCAGCGCTCTAAATGGGACCCAATGTTTTTTAACATAGGTATATAATTTAGCGAATACAGATCTTCCAACTTATCCGAGATAAATATTCCCAGATATCACTTTGGGCGTAAGTTATATATCTGCCTAAATTCCGACAATAAAGTGTCTACAGTGCAGTTTGCTAGGATTATTTCCGTCTTGTTAACCTTTATCTTGTATCCCCCAAGCTTTTGAAAGTCCGAAAAAATATTTAAAATTTTCACTTGACTTGAAGGTTTTCAATCTAAAAAGAGGGCAATATCATCAACATATAATTTTATGTTTGTTATTCCAGCTACCGGAACTATGTCGGTCATTATGTACCTAATTGCGATCGTCAATGGTTCAATAAATAGTGCGAATAATATTGGCGACAGAGGACATCCTTGGCGCGTGCCTCTGCTGACCTGACATGTCCCTATATTGACGTTATTTATGATAATTTGTGCCCTAGAATTCGCATAGAGTTGTTTTAAAAGGGAGATAAAAACAAGTAAAAGTTCTATACGAAGAGTACCTTCAAATTTTTTTTTTAATTCGTCCGGGAAACCATCGTCGCCATTGGCTTTACCATTGGGGAGAGAAGCTATAACCTCATCTAATTCTGACTTTGTAAAGTCCTCGATCAGCGATTTCTTATCACCATGGTCTAATTTGGGGATTTCGAGTGACTCTAAAAATTCCCCAATGGTTTCCGGTGGGGACCCTTCTGTAGCTTGATATACTCTAGTGTAATGTTTTAAGAACAAATCACCAATGGAGGTAGTGGTTTTAGCATTAATCTTAGTGACAGTGTCAGTTATTTGCTCTATCCTATTTCGGGCCTGCTTTTCTTTGTCTTGCCAGGCCAGTAGTTTCCCTGTATATTCGCTCTCCTTGTATATCTATTGGGCATAAAGGTTGCTGTTAGAGTCACCTAGATCATAATAAAAATACTTCATCCTATCCTTTGCTTCTGATAGCCTCTGCCCTGAGAGTGCAGATCTTAGCCTGTAATGTTCTTCAGTTGCCTGGGTAAGGTTTGATTGTAATTTAATTTTCTCCTCCCTTCTTTTCTTCTGCTTGGGGATTTCTTTAGACGTGATTATCCCCCGCATAATGGCCTTAAATGCATCCCAGGTCGTTTTTAGTGGAGCTGTGCCTCTGTTCTCTGCAAAAAACTGTTCAATCTCTTCCTCAATATGTGCACACCATTGTGGATGCAATAGGTTCAGTTTGTTAAAATATCACCTTCTTGGTGACTCTGATTCTAGTCTCCCCAGTTTTACCGCCATAAAAACTGCTCCATGATCTGAAAATGCATTTGGTAGATGGACATATTTATGTGGCTCTAATCCAAAAGATGTACTTACTTAGCTCCACACTTATACAAACACCACTTCATCCATTCATTTAGATAGTAAGTTATACTTAGTGTATTATAATTCGGTATTACAAGTATACAGTTATCCATACAGTCACTCACACAATCATTGAGTCTTATGTATACTCATTTATATACAACAACTGACACATACACTTCCTTTTATTTTTCTACTTTGTTGGACATGTACCATTGAGAAATATATTTGCTCATCACCACACCCATAAAGATATTCACTCACCCAAACAACTGTTAGAACATGTATCTACTGAATCAACTATTCACACATCTTTGGGCAGTCACACACCCCCACCGAACCACACACACATTCAGTCTCCCATACAAATACTCAGTTAACTAATCAATAACTAATATAGACTTTCACATACCTAGTAACCAAAGTGATACAGATATTCACACAGTTTAATCACTATCCACTATATTTATTGAGACACTATAAATTGGTAAACAGTCAATTACACTGCTACTAAATCCTCCATCCAAATATTTATTTTTATATATCCACTCATTCTTCAATGCAAATTGCTATATATATAATGCATATTTAAATAACAAAGCAAACCACATTCACTGGATGATGTCATCAGTGATGTCATCAGTGATGTCAATTGAGAAGTCATCAGTGATGTCACTGACCATGTCATGAATGATGTAATATGTGACATCATCAGCAGTGGATTGCGGATGCGCGAAATATAGTTAGTACAACTAACTATATATAAGCAATTTCAATGGTTTTGTATGAGTGAAATGTCCAGCAAACTATAACACCCCTAAAACCTAAAGTTTTTTCAGTGAATTTCTAAGGTTTTTTAAATGCTGATTTCTAACTATATCAGGCCTGAAACCTATCGGTTTTTCAGTGAATATATATATATATATATATATATATATATATATATATATATATATATATATATATATATAACCTACTGGCAGTCGCCAGTAGGTAGTTATAGTTAGGATTGTTTTCTATAGGAAATCCGCAACATTCTATTGGTAATAACTTTGGCGCCGGTTGAGGAATCTGCCTGTAATTTTCCTTAAATTTGCCTCGCTGCGCTCCGCTCCTTCCCTAAAAGTTCGGGGGGGATTCGTCAAGCAGGAACCAAGATAAGAGGGGGTCCCAAAACGTGTTTTCCCCATGTTCATTTCCATAGGGCGGTTGGACTCACTTTTAGCCCGAACGGCTGAATGGATTTCCACAAAACATGGCAAAATTGTAGGGACTGGTAGCCCGATGTGCCTTTGCTATGTCTCAAGATATGTGCTCCAGTGTATTTTGAGTAATTTAGGTTCAAAAAAATATATATATCTGGGCGGAGCCTAACCACACATCTGATCTGATTGGCTGTCACAGCCCTTCATCCAAGAAGTGTTGGCAGCCATCTTGGGACCAATATACATGATAGCACCTCATTAAAAAGCATTGTAGTTAATAGAGGGCTTTAGGACTTTAGTTACATTATAAATCATTTGTTGATGGTACCATACTCATTGTAGGAATTGTGGTGTGTTCTAAGGTGATTTTACCATGTGAAAAAGCCTTCTGCTGTGATATCATGAATCATGTTTGAAAGAAAACTAATATCTCATGATTTTCCCACAGTGGTTTGGAAGGGGATCTATAAGCTAAACTGAAAGCATATTTTCTGTAAATTCACATTATCTTTCTCAGTCATGTGAGAATGAAGTCTGACATTCTCAGTAAAACATGTACATCTAACAAGGACAGAGACTGTCAGTTGATTCCTTTGTGTTCTACTGCAGCCTCCTAGAGTGTTCTAAAGAACAACTAGAGCGCTAACAGTACTACTTATTACAAAGGTATAGCACACCTGAAGCCATAGTGATGGGAATAAAGTGGTAACTCTTAAAACATTTAATTTAAAAAGGAACAAAATGAGGGGGTATATTATGCCATAGAAAGTATTATTAGTGCTGCAGAATGAAAAATCAGGGCACATTTCGAGTGACTTCTCAAATCCTCTTCTATTTCATTAAAAAATTCTGACATGCAGTCTCCATAGATGGACACCAGAGACAAAAGAGCCCAAATGTAGCCCAAATATCACCCAGATGTAGCCCATGTATAGCCCAATGACAGAATGTCCCAGAGTGTTCTAAAGAACAACTAGAGCGCTAACAGTCCTACTTATTACAAAGGTATGGCACACCTGAAGCCATCTTGATTGGAATAAAGTGGCAACTCTTAAAACATTTAATTTAAAAAGGAACAAAATGAGGGGGTATATTTTGCCATAGAAAGTGTGATTAGTGCTGCAGAAAGAAAAATTAGGGCACATTTTGAGTGACTTCTCAAATCCTCTTCAATTTCATAAAAAAATTCTGACATACAATCTCCCAAGATGGCCACCAGAGACAAAAGAGCCTAAATGTAGCCCAAATATCACCCAGATGTAGCCCAAGTATAGCCCAATGACAGAATGTCCCAGAGTGTTCTAAAGAACAACTAGAGCGCTAACAGTCTTACTTATGACAAAAGTATGGCACACCAGAAGCCATCTTGATTGGAATGAAGTGGTAAGTTTGAAAACATTTAATTTAAAAAGGAACAAAATGAGGGGGTTAATTTTGCCATAGAAAGTATGATTAGTGCTCCAGAAAGAAAAATTAGGGATCATTTTGAGTGACTTCTCAAATCCTCTTCTATTTCATAAAAAAAATTCTGACATGCAGACTGAAACATGCACTTTGAATGCCAGCAGCAGATTTCCCTGGTGAGCAGTAGCTTTACTACAGTGATCTAATGAGCAAATAGAGTGCTAACATTCAGAATTTATGGCAAATGTGTGACACATTTGAATGCCTTCTTGATGGAACCAAAGTAAACAAGCATTGAAAATGCAATAGATCTCGCCCTCGTTTAAGTTGAAGCCATTCTGTTTGTAATGAGGTGACTTTTCAGCTTTGCTTTAATTAGTGTTTTTTAAACTTTCATGTAAATAACATGCATCTGTATGCATATATGTATATGTATGCATGCATTTATATTTGTATTTATATAGATATACAGATTATATATGTTTATATATGTATGTATATATATATATACATACACATACATATATATAAATGCATATGCATATATATGCATATATATATATATATATGTGTGTATATGTGTGCGTGTAGAGAGAGGTAGAGGTGTAGAGGTGTAGAGGTAGAGAGGTAGAGGTAGAGAGTTAGCGGTAGAGACTAGTAGAGAGAGGTAGAGAGTAGAGAGTGAGTAATAGAGAGTAGAGAGTGAGTAGTAGGGAGTAGTAGAGAGCAGAAGAGAGAGTAGCAGAGAGTGAGTAGTAGAGAGTAGTAGAGTGAATAGTAGAGCAAGTAGTAGAGAGTAGTAGAGAGTGAGTAGTAGAGAGTGAGTAGTAGAGAGTAGTAGAGAGTAAGTAGTAGAGTGAGTAGTAGAGAGCAGTAGAGAGTGAGTAGTGGAGAGTATTAAAGAGTGAGTAGTAGAGAATGAGTAATAGACAGTAGTAGAGAGTGAGTAGCAGAGAGCGAGAATAGTAGAGAGTAGTAGAGAGTGAGTAGTAGAGTGAGTAGTAGAGACTAGTAGAGAGAGAGTAGTAGAGAGTGAGTAGTAGAGAGTAGTAGAGAGTGAGTAGTAGAGTGAGTAGTAGAGAGTGAGTAGTAGAGAGAGAGTAGTAAAGAGTGAGTAGTAGAGAGTAGTAGAGAGTGAGAAGTAGAGAGTGAGTAGTAGAGAGTAGTAGAGAGTGAGTAGTAAAGAGTGAGTAGTAGAGAGTGAGTAGTAGAGAGTGAGTAGTAGAGAGTAGTAGATAGTGAGTAGTAAAGAGTGAGTAGTAGAGAGAGAGTAGTAGAGAGTAGTAGAGTAGTAGAGAATGAGTAGTAGAGCGTGAGTATTTGAGAGTAGTGGAGTAGGAGAGAGTAAGTAGTAGAGAGTAGTGGAGAATATTCCAAAGTTTGGCACAGCAACCACTTGCACAATAAGTCCAATCAAATCATGTCACTTAGAGTCCTTATTGAAGCGCTGAATCTTGGTGTATATTCAAATGCTTTTATTTTCCTTAAGTTTATGTACCACAGCCAGCCGAAACATTTTGTTCTGTACAACAGAACTTCTTCAGGGCGTTTTTATTTCCTAGTTATGTCGGTATCCTGTTGTCATATAACTAGATATTTCTTCCAAATGTTAGACGAGACGTAAGTACATTCTTATTCAAAGCGACTAGGTATCAATTTTACCCACACAATTCGGGCAGACTTGAGTAATTTATAGCATCCTCAAAGTCAGTCTTTCAAAAATTCCAAAGTATTGGACATGATAATCCAAATCCAAATGTTTCTCAAGAAAAGTCATTTTCAATCGTTCGGAATATCGGTGTTTGGGCAGATATGACCCAGGGACCCCCAGTATGCAAGGGGAACTAGTCCCCCCTCTGCAAACGTGCCAGTGGCCTGTGTTGCAGAGAGGTGTAACAAGGGGCATAGCCTCATTACACCTCTGCAATGCAGCCCCCTGGCGCATACTGGAGGTTCCAGGTGGGCTAGTTGGTCCCCAGGGGCCCCCAGTATGCAAGGGGAATTAGTTCCCCCTCTTCAAACATGCACGGGGGCTGCGTTGCAGAGAGGCGTAAAAAGGGGCGTGGCTTCATTACACCTCTCTGCAATGCAGTCCCCTGGCGCATACTGGAGATTCCTGGTGGGATTTTAGGTCTTATATAGTTAGGAATTAGCATTAAAAAAACCTTTGAAATTCACTGAAAAAAACATAGGTTTCAGGCCTTATATAGTTAGGAATTAGCATTTAAAAAACCTATGAAATTCACTGAAAAAACGATAGGTTTCACACCAGTTATAGTTAGGAATTCGCATTTAAAAAACCTATTAAATTCACTGAAAAAACCATAGGTTTGACACCAGTTATAGTTAGCTGGAAATTTTACTGACATAAAACCATAAAACCATTGAAATTCCCACGTTATAGTTAGTTGGACTCACTATAACTTGCGCGCCTGCAATGCACTGCTGATGACGTCACATATTACATCACTCATGACATGGTCAGTGACATCACTCATGACATCACTGATGACACCATCCTTGTGACAGAGTGACAGACCTCCTTTCAGTGTAATGTAACCCTTAAAACACATATTCAAAAATAGAAACTAAAATTTTCAAAAAAATAGAGATACCCATACCAGTTACAACAACCAATTCAGTAATACCACCATCTATATACACATCCACTCATTCACCAACAGTTCTATATAGTCACTCATACATATATTCACTCATCATATGTAGTGAAACACCTATACATCCTGTTACACACCGACAGTCATCCAAAAGTTACTCACACACATAATCACACATGCAAATAAACTATTGAACATCCATTTATTTGCATATACAGCTGTACACACACTACCACCTTACTTATAAGGAAACTTACACATACTTACTCTCTTAAACAATCACTTATAGAAACACATATTTATTTAAACAAGAACTCTTTCACTCTCACTCTCACATATACTCACTTATATACATAAATATGTAAATGTGTGTGTCTTGTAAAGGGCACTGCTACCCGGAGGCGTCCTGGCGCTATAGACCGCTGGGGAACCCGTCCTGGCTTTCCCTGTGAGATGTTCCCTCCTGGGTATCTCCAAGGTGAAACCAGGCATCCCCGGCGTTTGTGGGGGGCCGTTGTGGAGATGAGGCAAGCTAATGCCCAGAGTTGCCGAGTGTAATCCCTGGTTAGAGTAGGCACCGAGGCGAGAATTATCGAGTCCGTTGACCCTGGTTCACGACCCTGCCGCATCGGGTATTGAACCCTGGTCCCGGGCCATCCTCTGCTTCCGGGCCTGCCGCCTCTAACCAGTGATCCACACCACTCCACTACTAGATTAACACATATGTAGTTACTGATAAAGACACTAGTGAGACAGCCATTCACTCACTAACACACACATATACACACTCATCCACCCATACAGTCCTGCACATATGCTGTCTTCAAAACACATACAAACAGTGAGTCAGTCATTGATGCATCTATGTGCTAAGTAACACCCCTACCAAACCATACAGACACTCATACTGATAGTAAAAAACATCTAATAACCCATATACACACACATGTAGCTACTCACCAACCCATGCAGCCACTTATACACAAAGTGAAACACTGATACAAACATTTAAATATTTAGACAATACTCGCTAATATATGTATTCACTAAGATACGCTTAATAAGCCAGTTAACCAATCAATTTAAAAAAAAACATCCATTAAGACACTTATTTAAACATTTATTCTTCCATCGACCTTTACATATACATATATAAAACATATTTATTTTTCAGAAAGACACACATTCACTGGATGGTGTCATCAGTGATGTCATGAGTGATGTCACTGACCATGTCATGAGTTATGTAATATGTGACGTCATCAGCAGTGCATTGCAGGCGTGCAAGTTATAGTGAGTCCAACTAACTATAACCTGGGAATTTCAATGGTTTTATGTCAGTAAAATTTCCAGCTAACTATAACTGGTGTCAAACCTATGTTTTTTTCAGTGAATTTAATACATTTTTTAAGTGCTAATTCCTAACTATAACTGGTGTGAAACCTATGGTTTTTTCAGTGAATATATATATATATATATATATGTATATATATATATATATATTACCTACTGGCGGTCGCCAGTAGGTAGTTATAGTTAGGATTGTTTTCCATAGGAAATCCTCAACATTCTATTTGGAATAACTTTGGCCCTGGTGGATGAGTCTTTGCGAATTTCTCAAAGAAGATGGCTAGGTTCGCTGCACTCCTTCCCTGAAAGTTTGGGGGGGATTGGTCAAGTGGGGGCTGAGATATAAGGGGGGTCCCAAAACGTGTTTTCTCAATGTTATTTTCCATAGGACCTTTAGACTCGGCTACAGTTCGAACGGGTGAATGAATTTATAAGAAATTTGCCAAAACTGTAGAGTCTTGTTCGCAGATTACGCTTTTTTTGGAATGGTGTAAATCCGTTCAGTAGTTGTTGAGAAAATTAAAGTTAAAGTCAATTATATATCTATAGGCGCGCACACGTGCGCGCACCCAAGCGGCTGCGCGTGAGCGGATTTTTTTTGGCTGCGTGACGTCCGTTAACGTTCGATTCGAAGGAAATCAGGAAGTTTTGTCCGCCATTTTGTCACTGCGAGTAAATATATTGTTCATTTCAAAGCGTTGAAACATGGAAAGGGGAGAAGGTAGAGATTGTCTTCCTGCGTAGGTTTTCTCAGGGTGTGTAGTAAGGCCCTTAAACGCGAAAAGATATAATTTTCCCCCGAAAAATAATACGGGGTGCGCGCACCCGGTCGCGCACACCTATTTACAAGAGTGTGAAAGTGGAGGTAAATCAGAAGTTTGAGTGCTTAGATATAAGGTGGCTCTGAAAAGAGCCCTTGTGTTAATTGAGTGTTTTCTGCATTTATAAGTAAGTACCGATGCAGAGCCTGATGTTGCAGAGGAAGATTCTGTTTCCCTCATTCGTGAAATGAACACCGTCTCTCCTATAGACGTCTTGCATGTGGTATCGCAAGTTGTTGTGGTAAATAGAACCCATGCTATAATCTCTGAGGAACGCAGAAACAGATTTATTTACATGTCTCCTTGCTTTCTCAAATTGTGCACAACGGTGATTGGACCAATTCCATTTCTGTCTTTGGCATATATTGGAATATACCAAGGCAGATCGAGGAAAAAGTGTCATCAATTGTCGAAAGGTGTCTTTTAGTAGCATTTCCAGACCTACCCCAGTGATTGTGCCTAGATCGTTCCCACCACAGTGCACAATTATAAGGTCTGGTTCTGGGAGATGCATAAAAGTTTTCACCAATGGAATTAATTGGTGACATTTCAATCCTCTTTTGGAAATCCATGTTATGTGTACATTTGGTAAGCTGAGGTTGCAAATTCGTCTGCTTACTGCATATTTTTCACTCCAGTGAATATAACTGTGTCCTATTAGCCAGACCTTCATTTTCAAGGGATTTGTAGTCGTCTCCGATCGGTTCTGGAAGTGGAATGGTAGTTAGAAGTTGAAATTTTAAATAAAGAAAAAGGAAGAGGCTGGGTGTGGTTAAAAAAATAAAAATGATTGGTTGATTGTAACAAGTGGAGAGTGAACAGGTCAATGTTTATGTTAAACGAAAAGTACTATTGGGTGTGAAAAAACAAGACATGTAACAGAGTTGTGGATTGGCAGGTGTTTCTGGAGGGAAAATAGTCTTCTTAGTTAGCTGTAGAACGTTGAGAGATGAACTTTTGACCTGTGCCTTCAGCAAGGTGCAGAATGAGGTGCAACCATGGAAACAGCCGGAGATGGCAGTTGGTGATGGGTTCACTCTTTGTTGCCTCTGCATCTGAGTCTGTTCTCTGGTGGCTGGCGGACAACTGTTTGTTATTGTGGAGATGAAAGGGTGATAAGGAGAGAAATACGACATAGCGTCTGGCCTGTAGAAGCGTGGAAGCAGTGATTAACTCTGAGTGAAGCGGAACTGTGTCGGTGCTTAGTAACAGTAAAAAAAAAAATGTTAACAGTGGTATAACTGTCTTTACGGTGCGCGACCTACTAAGAAAGAGTTCACGGGCCGTAATTGGCTTGCAGGTTCTAGTATCAGTAAGTGAGGTCGAGAAAAGAAAACATTCAGGACTTTATTTATGAAGGCCTTGCGCCACCGGTGCGTTACTTTTTCCCATTTTAAAAAATGAGGCACTGGCGGCGGAAGGTCTTCATAAATAAGGTCCTCAGTGACTACAGTTAAGGTTATGTGGAACCCATGAATAGTTTTTCAATATGAAATCATTTCAGTTGAGATTATGGATTAAAAGAGAAACCGTGAATATTTGAAATGTTTATTTAGAAATGTACTGTTTTAAAGGCAAATCATTATGTAATATGAGTACAGAAATTGCAAAAAACACAGTAATTGGTATTGTCAGTAGTACATGGAATACAAACGCTATAGTTGAAGAAAAATGAATATAGTTGGAAAAAAACATTGTACACTCTTATAAGGAAGTATACTATATTTTAATAAATGGAAGAAGGTTTCTGGCCTTTCAGTTTAGGAACGATATATGAAAATGCAAGTGGTTATACATCATTACTTTATGAATCAGCTGTCAAACAACACGAAATCATAATGTCCACTGTTAGTAAAGCAAATAGGTCTGTTCTTCAAAAGAAAATATGGAAAAGAACGTGAAGAATATAGAAAACCAAAAGGAAATGAGGACGTCAATGGCTTGTTTGAGAGTTATTGAAGCATTGTTTAGGCAAAATAGGTAGCTTCTGCTTGTAACAGGAAATCAGTTTTATCATTTGAAAGTATGTCAGCTATCCAATGGAAAAGAGTAAAGCAGTACTGATGATCTGTTATAATCGGAGCCTCTTTTACCATCAGAGGGCAGGTCGGTGGGTTTTCGATGTAGCTCGCTGTTAGGAAAGAATTAAGCGTCCATTGTGTAGGCAAAGTATGCAGCAAGTGCCTCTAACATGAAATCATTGTTATCATCTGAAAACATGTCAGCCATCCAATTGAGAAGATGAAAGGAGCATTCATGATCTGTCATTATTGGAGTGTCTTTTACCATCATAGGGCAGCTCGGTGGGTTTTCGATGTAGCTCTCTGTTAGGAAATCTTGCGCCGCTGCGAATATATTCCAATGACCCAGAACTCCTTGTATCGCTGCAAAGGCCATAAACCCTCCGTTGTAACAAAGCTGTTCATGATCAAGTAACGGATTCATGAGGTGATTGTAATTCGGTTCAGGAGGTACCAAATTGCAGAGACATAAATCCAGGGCCCACGTGAAATCACAGCTCAGGCAATGAAATACAGGCTGCACACAGGTGAAATGCGAATATCGAAATGATAATCGATATGAAGTATTCAAAGTCGAGAGTGGTAAGATGCCGTAGTAGTCAAGCATCCTCTGGCGAAATAGTTCTAAGTGGCCCGGCTCGTTTGCGAAGGCAGGAGGGACATCCATTTTGAATTTCCCAAGATGGTACAGGAAACGGCGCAGCACTGCCGGTTGTATAGCAACTCCACAGAATTAGGTCGCCGGCTATGCAGTGGAGAGGAGCAGAATGACTTGATAAATTTTCTAGGAGTCTAGTCACTTATATATTGCTTAGTGGTTATTAAAAAAGTAGCTTTTTTGAACTGGAGGATGCGTTAAAAAATAAGGGAGTGATTTGAGGGAGTTGTAAAGCAAGGTCAATTTTTTTTTACATCAATGCTGTTTTCTGTGAATGTTAGCTTAGTGAAAGATATGTGTGTGAGCAGATGCAACGTTCAGTTTTAAATGTGACAATGGCGCTCTTGTTCATGTCTTCCGATTCAAGGTCGGTATTCGCTGCCAAATACAAAGATTAAGAAACGCATGCGTGGGGTACATAGTGTGCATTCTTAAAGGAAAGTAAATGAAGGGTTATTTTTACCGCGTTAGCATTGTCGTTCAAAAAGTTATAGTGATTTCTATTGTATGTGAAGAAAGTGTCACTGATGAAGACTGAAAATAAATCCTTATAAATGATACGGACTGGTGTATTTTAGAAAAGGTTTGTAACATTACATGAATTGTGGAAAAAAAATAATGTAATTGAAAGTGTATGGTTTGAAAATGAAAAGTAGAGGTTTATAGTTCATGTTTTGAAAGCAGTTCTAGAGGGTCAGAAGAAAGTGTATGGTTTGAAAATGAAAAGTAGAGGTTTATAGTTCACGTTTTGAAAGCAGTTGTAGAGGGTCAGATGCATGATAGATTTATTAAAAATAGAACATGTTTTTAAATAGTATTTTGGAAAAAATATGTGTCTTTATGTACTATTTACATTATGTGCCTGTTGCGTATTCTTTGAGTTTTAGTAATCCTGTGTCTTATAAGTTTTCTAGGGGCGGTTTGAGGTTCATGGTGGGTTTGGGCAGGGAGGGTAGGTTGGGGGTTTGTAATAGGGGGTTTGGCTGGGGTGGAGTGCGGAGTTTAGTGAAAAGTGAGGGGGGCGGGGAGTTACGGTGTTTGGTAATGGAGCAGAGTCAGAGGACGCCACATTTGTGTTATGGGCTGCCACGGAAATATGTATTTATTCTCAGAGGTTTATTATATTAAGGATATATATTAGCATGGTGGCTCTTGTCGTTTTGTTGTTTTGTGTATGTTTATAATGCTGGCTCTGTAGTTTTTGTTTATGGACCTTATTGCGACACACAGGGGATCTACGTTGCACAGTTGGAGATCAGAGACTTAGGAAATAAAACTTTATAATTGTAAGGGCTGTAAGCGATAGAAATCGCCCGTTCTCGGTGTAAAAAATATCACCGCTATTGGTGGTATCTTCTACGGTGTTAGTACTCGAAGGAGACTATTAACATATATGTGTAATAAAATTATGTAATAGGCTCAGCATTTTACATTATCTTGGAAAACAGAAGTTGATTTTACATAGCAATAAGTCTCTTATAATTAAGGGACGGAGTGTATATAGTGCTATTTAGTACTCTGCTATGTGATTGATGTCGAATATTTCATAAGAGGAGGCTTTAAAAGATTTACGATAAACTGGTTTTCTAGGGAAGTGGGTGGAGTGTTCCGTGTAAATTGCAGAATAGAAACTAGTAAGAACCAATTGGAAGTGTTGTTTTAAAGTCACATGACTGCACATGTGTGTCTCGACGCGATAGGTGGGTACGCGCACCCGGTCGCGCACTATAAGAAAGCGGCGAGAAAATATCAGCTAATATGCTCTTCAAGCTTGTTTTGGTACAAAGAGTTAGTTCTGAAAAGAACTTTTTTTTTTTTTTTGGAAACAAGTGTTATGATGCTTTTTATTTCTTAAAGTTGCGACGACATTTTTCAGTATGTCATACTATCCAAATAAAGTGAAGAAATTTAACTTTTCTTGGAGCATTTATGACTCTCAAATTTTTGTTTAATTAGAGTAAAGCTTTGCTCTCCGTATACAAGAAGTTCCCCACAGTTCGTGCATTTCATGTGCACGTTCGCCAGATATGGTCTCAAGTCCATCTCAGCACTCGATGGAGATACAGGTCGTCCACCGGAAGATGTGTTGATTACTTCTGATGGTAATAGCGTGGCCTCCGTTTTTCTTGTGAAAGGTGGTCGCTCATTTTCATCAGATTCGGAAGATGAATGCGGAACGGTAGCCATTGTATCGAAGTCTTCGGGAAGATGTTCGACGTTGTTGTCTCTTGAGAGTAGAAAAGAAAATGATGGTAGTGGGTGGAGTGCTGCGTGTAAATTGCAGAATAGAAACTACCAAGAACCAATTAGAAGTGTTGTTTAGAAGTCACATGACTTCACATGGGAGTGTCAGGTCCTGTACGCGATAGAAGGGTGCGCGCACCCGGTCTCGCACTAAAATAAAGCGGCGAAAAAACATCTTATAATATGCTCTTCGAGCATGTTTTGGTGGAAAGAGTTAGTTCTGAAAAGAACTTTTTTTTTTTTTTTTTTTTTTTGGAAACAAGTGTTTTGATGCATATGATTTCTTAAAGTTGCTATGATATTTTTCAGTATGTCATACTATCCAAATAAAGTGAAGAAATTTAACTTTTCTTGGAGCATTTATGACTCTCAATTTTGTGTTTAATTAGAGTAAAGCTTTGCTCTCCGTATACAAGAAGTTCTCCACAGTTGTTGCATTTCATGTGCACGTTCTCCAGATATGGTCTCAAGTCCTTCTCAGCACTCAATGGAGATACAGGTCGTCCACCGGAAGATGTGTTGATTACTTCTGATGGTAATAGCGTGGCCTCCGTTTTTCTTGTGAAAGGTGGTCGCTCATTTTCAACAGATTCGGAAGATGAATGCGGAACGGTAGCCATTGTACCGAAGTCTTCGGGAAGATGTTCGACGTTGTTGTCTCTTGAGAGTAGAAAAGAAAGTGATGGAAGTGGGTGGAGTGCTGCGTGTAAATTCCAGAATAGAAACTACCAAGAACCAATTGGAAGTGTTGTTTTGAAGTCACATGACTTCATATGCAAGTGTCAGGTCCTGTACGCGATAGGAGGGTGCGCGCACCCGGTCTCGCACTAAAATAAAGCGGCGAAAAAATATCTCATAATATGCTCTTGGAGCACGTTTTGGTAGAAAGAGTTAGTTCTGAAAAGAACTTTTTTTTTTTTTTTTGGGGGGGAAAGAAGTGTTATAATGCTTTCGATTTCTTAAAGTTGCTACTACATTTTTCAGTATGTAATAGTTTGAAAATGAAGTGAAGAAATTTATCTTTTCTTGGGGCATTTGTGACTGTCAATTTTGAGTTTAATAAGAACGAGGCTCTGCTCTCCATATAAAAGAATTTCTCCACACTTGTTGCATTTCATATGCACCTTCGCAAGATATGGTCTCAAGTCCATTTCAGCACTCGATGGAGATACAGGTCGTACACCAGAAGATGTGCTGGCCACCTCTGATGGTAATAGCGTGGCCAGGGCTCTTGTCGATGCTTTTGCATAATGCTCAGGATGCCTTTGTTTAACATGCCGCTGCATGGTGTGTGCAGAAAAGGAATATTTTTTATTTGGATTTCCTCTTGAGAGCTCCGAATTGCATATCGTGCAGGTTACTTTTGGCGCATTCACTTTCTTTTGATCTTCAGGATAAGTGAAAAATTGCCAAATGAAAGATTCCTTTTTTCTTCTTAACGGTGGTTGCTCATTTCCTTCAGATTCGGAAGATGAATCTGGTAGGGAAGCCATTTCAGCAAAGACTTCCGGAAGATGCTCGACGTTGTTGTCTCTTGAGAGTAGAAATGATTGTGAGGAAAGTGGGTGGAGTGCTTCGTGTATATTCCAGAACAGAAACTACTAATAACCAATTGGAAGTTTTGTTTTCAAGTCACGTGACTTTACATGCGCTTCTCAGGACGTGTAGGCGGTGACACTATGTAGTTACGAACGTGATTACATACTTAGGAACTAGCATTCAAAAAAACTATGAAATTCACTGAAAAAACCATAGGTTTTACACACGTTATAGTTAGGAAGTAGCATTTGAAAAACCTATGAAATTCACTGAAAAAACCATAGGTTTGACACCAGTTATAGTTAGCTGGAAATTTTACTGACATAAAACCAATGAAATTCCACGTTATAGTTAGTTGGACTCACTATAACTTGCGCGTGTAATGCACTGCTGATGACATTACATATTACATCACTCATGACATGGTCAGTGACATCACTTATGACATCACTGATGACAGACCTCCTTTAAGTGTAATGTAACCCTTAAAACACATATTGGAAAATAGAAATTAACATTTTCAAAAAAATTGACATACCCATACCAGTTACAACAACCAATTCAGTAATTCCACCATCTATATACACATTCTCTCATTCACCAACAGTTCTATATAGTCACTCATACATATACTCACTCATCATATGTAGTGATACACCTATACATTCTGTTACACACCGACAATCATCCAAAAGTTACTCACACACATACTCACACATGCAAATAAACTATTGAACATCCATTTATTTGCATATAAAACTATACACACTCAACCACCCATACAGTCCTGCACATATGGTGTCTTCTAAACACATACAAAGAGAGAGTTAGTCATTCATGCATCTATGTGATTAGTAATACCCCCATGAAACCATAGAAACACTCATACTGATACTAAAAAAACATCTAAGAACCCAAATACCTACACATGTAGGTACTCATCAACCCATGCAGCCAGTTATTCACAAAGTGAAACACTGATACATATATTTAAATATTTAAACATTACTCGCTAATATATGTATTCACTAAGGTACACTTAATAAGCCAGTTATCCAATCATTTATTTTTGAAAAAAACATTCATTAAGACAATAATTTAAACATTTATTCTTCCCTCGACCTTTACATATACATATATAAAACATATTTATTTTTTAGAAAGACACACATTCAGTGGATGGTGTCATAAGTGATGTCACTGACCATGTCATGAGTGATGTAATATGTAATGTCATCAGCAGTGCATTACACGCGCAAGTTATAGTGAGTCCAACTAACTATAACGTGGAATTTGATTGGTTTTATGTCAGTAAAATTTCCAGCTAACTATAACTGGTGTCAAACCTATGTTTTTTTCAGTGAATTTCATAGGTTTTTCAAATTCTACTTCCTAACTATAACGTGTGTAAAACCTATGTTTTTTTCAGTGAATATATATATATATATATATATATATATATATATATATATATATATATATATATATATATATATATATATATATATATATATATATATATATATATATATATATATATATATTACTGAAAAAAACATAGGTTTCACACCAGTTATAGTTAGCTGAACATTATACTCATACAAAACCATTGAAATTCCCACGTTATAGTTAGTTGAACTCACTATAACTCGCGCGCCCACAATCCACTGCTGATGATGTCACATATTACATTATTCATGACATGGTCAGTGACATCACTGATGACATCACTGATGACATCTCAATTGACATCAGTGATCACATCACTGATGACATCATTCATGTTATAATACGATGCACCTCCTCACACTCTAATCTAACATTTGATACACCCAGTGTTAAATACAGACTACCATTCTTGAAACTATTGATACACCAATACCAGTTACTACATACGCACACACTAATTCCTAGGTCTACACACACATCTACTTATTCACCCATACAATCACTCATACATAAAGTCACTCATCAATACAACACTATCATATGCGCTCATATACCTATACAGACACTCACACACTGCCACTCATCCATAGAGTTACTCACACACCTAGTCAGTCATGCAAAGAATCAATTACACTCCCATTTCATCATCTCTACAGTTATACACACACAACACCTTACTTATTCAAACATATACTAAAACATACTTACTCTCTTATAGAATCATTTATACAAGTACACGTTGATCCATACAGCCACTTGCACAATCACTGGCACTCATGCATAGTCATTTATATAAGCCAACTCTCACATGCACTGTGTTTTACATATGTACTTACTTTGACATGTAGCACTGAGATATCCATTCACTCACCAACACACACATACAAACAGTCAACTGCCCATACAGCTGTTTCCACATGCACTCTTGAACCCATACACCTAGTGAATCAACTGCTCACACATCTATGCATAAAGTCACAGCCACCCACACACACACTCAGCCTCACGTACAAATACTTGGGCAACCAATCAATACCCCATATAGCCACTCATATGGCTACTGATCAACAAATGCAGCAGCTTACACAACAACAGACATACTGATGCACACATTCAGACAGTTTAGTCACTAACCCATGCATTCAGTAAGAAACATTTAATCACTCACTCATACAGTCAGTCACGCACCTAATAAATCCTTCATCCAGACACTTATACATCCACTCATTCTTCAATATGTAAAACATGTTTAAACTTTACAGAAACACACAGTCACTGGATGATGTCAACAGTGATGTCATCAGTGATGTCATTTGAGATGTCATCAGTGATGTCATCAGTGATGTCACTGACCATGTCATGAATTATGTAATATGTGACATCATTAGCAGTGGATTGCGGGCGCGCAAGTTATAGTGAGACCAACTAACTATACCGTGGGAATTTCAATGGTTTTGTATGAGTAAAATGTTCAGCTAACTATAACTGGTGTGAAACCTATGGTTTTTTCAGTGAATTTCAAAGGTTTTTAAAATGCTAATTCCTAACTATAACAATTGTGAAACCTATGTTTTTTTTGTTAATTTCAAATGTTTTTTAAATGCTAATTCCTAACTATAACGGTTGTGAAACCTATGGTTTTTTCAGTGAATTTTAAAGGTAACCTACGATTTTTAGAGTAAATTATGATTTTTTTTTTAGTAGCTGTTTTTTATAACTATTAATTATTCTTTTTTTATGTTTTTTTTCTAAAATTAATTTTCCAATGTATTTTTTATGTAGGTTTTTTTATATCATTTTGTCTTGTAGCGCTCAGGGTGCGCGCACCGGTAAGCTCACCCGAGCAGCGAGAGCACTATTCCCACGTGTGGGAAAAAAAGTATGTATTTATACTAAATAATAATGCAAGACATTTAGTGGCATAATTATAAAAGTACTATTTTTCATTTTAAATACCCGTATTTTAACATTAAACGTATTTCCGAAAAGCTAGCAAATTGTCATTTAGGCGCGTCGCGTAAGCGCTTCCGGAAGCGCCTACGTTCGTGCCGCGTAAACACCCCCGAAAGCGCCTACGTTCATGCCGCGTAAGTGCCCCCGGAAGCACTCCGGTGTCCGCAGCGTAAGCGCGTCAAGTCATGTGACATTAATATAACACTTTTCATTGGTTCTTTACAGCTTTTTTTACAACTAATGAAAACCCCACCCATTTCCTTCACTACCTCTTTCATTTTGGAGAGAGAAAGACCTGTTCCCTGTTTCTCTTCATTACTTTAGAAAGAAAGGCTGCAAGACCACCTATCAGCAGTGAGGACTCTGATGGGTTTATCCTGGAAGAAACTCCTCAGCCAAAGGGGAAGGAGCACTTTATCTGGAAATTTTTTACTATTCCACAAGGAGAGAAAAAGGTTAATGCTCCAAAAGTGGAGTGCAAAATTTGCCAAACTGTTCTTTCACGGGGTGACGCTAGAAGAAAATATAGTTTTGGCAACTCAACAATGATCAGGCATGTTCAAAGGAGGCACCCCCAGAACTAAACCCGGGAGAGTGTCAGAGACCTGGCACGTAATCCCCCAAGAGATGGCGCCTCAACTTCCACCGGAGGACAAACATCATTGGGAAGGGGAAGATCAGTGGAGCTGATTCCCAACATTCAGCCGGTTTTCAGCGACATCAACATTCGTTGTAAGCAGTGTAATGAACTGCTTTGTGTTGGAGAACAGAGTATCCTCCTGATTGTTCGCAAAAGGGTTGAACACCGCTGCCCTCCCCAGCCCTAATTCTTCCCCTTTTTTTTGCTCCTGTTGAGCAGTTTGGCATCCCCTATTTTTTTTCTGATAAAAATACGAAAAAAAATTAAAAACGTTCGTAAAAAGAAAAACAAAAATAACTAAAAAAGATGAAAAAAACCAGTTCTTTTTAGAACTACCTCCAATTCTCCAAAAAGAGCTATATTCTTTATATATTGTGAAGGAATGAGTAAAGTGGTGAGCTCAGGGCGCGCGCACCGGTGAGCGTACATGGGAACGCACCCAGCGCTTACCCCGCGAAAATTGCAAAAAAAAAAAGTTTTTTTGCCCTTCAGGGTCTTTCTAGTCTCCCCTCATAAAACCTAGGGGATCAGGGGGTGTGTACCCTGCCCCCTTTTATTCATTTCCACCTTATAATTTTTACCTCATGTGTCTCGATTTTACCGAGACACAAGATGGTGGACTCTCCGGACTGTTTAGAATGTTGACAGACATCCAACAGCCAATCACCTTTCCGCTCGGGCACTCCCGTAGCGGGCCGGGTGTGCTCCCCGGTACGCGTACCGGTGAGCGCGCCTTTAGATATTTATGTGTTTTTGAAGTTAATTTTCATAAAACCACTAGAGCAAATTTCACCAAATATAGCAAAGGCACATCTGCCTACCAGGCCCTACAATTTTGCAAAGTTTGGCGTAATTCCGTTCAGCGGTTTGAGCTGAAGACGTGTCAGATCGTCTTATGGAAAATTGCATGGGGAAAACACGTTTTGGGACCCCCTTTTTTTCTCAGCCCCCACTTCACGAATCCCCCCGAAACTTTCAGGGAAGGAGCGGAGCGGAGCTGGCCACAATTTTGGAAAATTACATGCAAATTCCTCCAACGGCGCCAAAGTTATTCCCAATAGAATGTTGCAGATTTCCTATGGTAGCTAGGTCCTAACTATAACTACCTAGTGGCGACCACCAGTAGGTAGTATATATATATATATATAAATATATACATATTTTTTTTTCTTTTTTTTTCACAAATAAGACAGTGAAGGCACTCCATTCGGTAGTAGTTCAAAGTTCTTTATTCAAAACTGCGAACACAGTTTTGAATAAAGAACTTTGAACTACTACCAAATGGAGTGCCTTCACTGTCTTATTTGTGGAAAAAATTAAATGGGATACTGCCCTGATCCCGGTGATGTCACCAACTAACCAGTGCTCCTTCTGTAACAGGTCAATTGGTGGAATAATATATATATATATATATATATATATTCAAAAGCAAATGTCCCAAGATGAGAGGAGCACTTCGAAGCTGGTGCCGGCGGCAAGGTTCGGGACACCCTTGCAAGATACTTTTTCCAGCAAAACTGTCTCCATAAAGAAACACGCCGCACACTACTCCGTTTATCAAGTATTTTGGTTTATTTTCTGTGGGTTTCCCACCACCTACGCGTTTCGGACATAGATCTGTCCCTGGTCACGGTACAAACATTAGTCCTTCATTACTTTTTAAGTTTTATACCTGTGGTCACCACTTGGCAATTAAGGTGCATTGTGGGCCCAGTAGTTTTGAGGAATAAAGTGACTCCAAACTGTGCGCTGCACCATGCCGGTTCCAAGCATTTCAACGACATGATTTATTACTCGATTCTAAATGAATGTGGTGTTCGCCAATGCGCACACATTGGTCCTGTGGACATTATAAATGTGGTACAATTAATTCACATTATTGGCGCATATATGTGCAACCAAATGAACAAATATAGGACTGAGTGTCCAAAGCAAAGTGTCATGGCTAAGTGCCTGCGAGTTGCATCATGTCGGTTCCTGCTTGGATCAACAGCATACACAGAGCACAGAAAGTTAAAATATAAATTATACTTATCAAATGTCACAAACATTAAATTCATGTTGTTCATTCATCATTGTGTCAAACATTTCACTGCTGATGTCTGTTTTTGTACTCAACAGTAAACAAGGATTCTGGAATTTGCATTGTTATTCTAGTTTTGGAATTATTAGTGTACATAAAGTTCCTCATCGGCGTTAAGACCCCAAGGGTTCCTGGTTTTGAATCTTATTATCAATTTCGATTCCAACCTCCTCAAAGCAATAATTCGATCACCCCCTCTTTCATTTTCACCAATCACTGCTATTCCTGAATATTTCATGTCCTTCCAGGTTCTTCCAGGATGTGAGTTCAGGTGTTTGGCTGTTGCATAGGTTGGATCATTGTTTTGAATTGCCCTTGTGTGTTCAAGAATTCGTTTCTTGAGTGGACAGATTGTTGAGCTGATGTACTTTTTCCCGCAGAAGCACTGTATTTGATATACAACAAATTGTGACTCACACGTTATTTTGTCTTTGATAACAAATGTTCTTCCCCTGGGATCAGTTATTGTTTTTAGATTCTTCCCAATCTTACATGCTTTGCACGTCATGCACTTACTGAATCCCAGTTGTCTTTTTTCCAGGCAGTTTTTACTTTTTGTTCTTGTGAAGTGGCTGTTTACCAGTGTGTCGCGGATTGATGGAGCTTTGCGATATGTTACCAGAGGTCTGTCGCCAATTAAACTGCCTATTTCACTGTCCTTTTTAAGAACATTCCAGTATTTGGACAGGATTTGGCGGATTTTGTAGCTTTCCTTGGAGTATGTTATTATTAGTCTTGGTTGTTCTTCCTCCATGCTGTTTGTATTCAATTTTGGTCTGGTTTTTAATGTTTCCTCTCTTGTTTTGGCTCTCGCTTTTTGTTCTCCCTTCATTATGTCAGCATGTTTGTATCCACGTTTGGAGAAGCGATCTTTGGTCTCTTGGAATTTGTTCTCCATCTCACTTTCATCAGAACAATTCCTTTTCATTCTTAGAAATTCCCCGTACGGGATGCTTTTCTTGAGGGAGATAGGATGAAAACTAGTACCATGCAATACGCTGTTCGTTGACGTTGCTTTTCTATATACAGTTGTTTCAAGCTTGTTGTTCTTCACATACACTTTAGTGTCCAGAAAGTCTATTTCTTCCTTTTGAATGTTTCCTACTGAGTTGTCATTGAGGATTACAATGTATTCTTGCAGTTTCTTTTTTGAACCTTTCCAAAGGAGGAACAAGTCATCTATAAATCTGAGCCATATAACCACATCCGTGGTGTATGGTTTGTTTTCTTCTCTCCAAGCTATGTTTTTCTCCCACCACACCATGGTGAGATTCGCATAGCTTGGAGAGAATGAAACACCCATGGCACATCCGCACGTTTGCCTGAATTTTTTTTTATCAAAAGTGAAAACGTTATTGTCTAGGCAGAAAGTCATCATATCAATTACCATGTTGGTATGTCGTAGTTCTGATATGGGTCTTTGGTTCAAGAAATATTTGGTTGCAGTCAGCCCCACGTCCCGCTGGATTGATGTGTATAGCAAAACCACATCTATGGTCGCTAGCCAGTACTCTGGTTGCCATTGAACTCCCATTATGATTCTGAGGAAGTCCCCAGTGTCCTTGATATAGGAGCTGAGTGTAGGAACGATTGGGGCTAGAAAGAAGTCGACATAGGAAGATAGGTTCTCACACAATGAGCCGCAGCTAGATATTATTGGGCGGGCTGGTGGTTTCACAAGAGTCTTATGAATCTTTGGAAGAAAGTATATTGTTGGCATTATTGGGTGTCAAGAATCTCTTTTCTTCCACGCTTAGTAGGCCATTTTCTTGCCAAGTTTCTATGCATTTGTGTAATTTGATCATCATACTGGTCGTTGGATTGTTTTTTAGCACTTCATAGTTGGTTACATTGTTGAGTTGGCGGTATGCTTCTTCCAAGTAGTCTTCTTTGTTTTGAATTACAATATTCCCGAGGGGGAATCAAACAGAGTGCCGCCAAAAAGACTCACTTTCGCAGAGGAGCTAGAGATGCTCCACAGAGATCAACTAACCCCAAAACAAAGGGGAAGGGGACGCGGAAATGCACCAATGAGAGGAGGTGGAAGGGGACAAATGGCAAATCCAATCCAAGGAGGAAAACCCGGAGAGGAAAAAAATCAAAGATATCCACTCCGCAACAGGACAGTAAGAAAGTAAAGGAAATCTTCAAAAGAGACCCCAATTTGATAATCAACCTTTCAAACTATACTTTGACCAAACCAGAGGAGACGCTATTGAACAAGGGTCTTTCATTCTGCCCTGACAAACATCAGGACCAAGTGGAAACCAGGATCGACGTGTACAAGTATGTGCGAAAATTGAAACTGAAGAAATTATTTTCCAAAAACAAACGTGCTGAACAATCAAACACAGTGATTCAGCCAGCTATAGACAATGGATCAGAAATTTTCACAGTAGCGGATGCCAACAGCCTACAAACGGCTTACGAACTGTCGCATCAAATTGACCATACTGTACTAACAAACACTCAAACACTCTCCCAAATGGGTCATGAAGTAGGAGTACGTCCAAAGACAACTTTAAGAAGTAAATCCAAATTCTGCCCTGTCTTACATCCAGGCAACCGCATAGATGTCTTTCATGATTTGGTGGTAGCAGAATTAGAAACAATGAACAATACCATCAACAACAAAAATGAAAACGTATCAATAAAAGAACGTGCAGCCCTAAAACATCTACAGTCCAACGCCGCTATAGAAATAAAACCTGCGGACAAGGGGGGGAATATTGTAATTCAAAACAAAGACGACTACTTGGAAGAAGCATACCGCCAACTCAACAATGTAACCAACTATGAAGTGCTAAAAAACAATCCAACGACCAGTATGATGATCAAATTACACAAATGCATAGAAACTTGGCAAGAAAATGGCCTACTAAGCGTGGAAGAAAAGAGATTCTTGACAACCACACACCCAATAATGCCAACAATATACTTTCTTCCAAAGATTCATAAGACTCTTGTGAAACCACCAGCCCGCCCAATAATATCTAGCTGCGGCTCATTGTGTGAGAACCTATCTTCCTATGTCGACTTCTTTCTAGCCCCAATCGTTCCTACACTCAGCTCCTATATCAAGGACACTGGGGACTTCCTCAGAATCATAATGGGAGTTCAATGGAAACCAGAGTACTGGCTAGCGACCATAGATGTGGTTTCGCTATACACATCAATCCAGCGGGACGTGGGGCTGACTGCAACCAAATATTTCTTGAACCAAAGACCCATATCAGAACTACGACATACCAACATGGTAATTGATATGATGACTTTCTGCCTAGACAATAACGTTTTCACTTTTGATAAAAAAAATTTCAGGCAAACGTGCGGATGTGCCATGGGTGTTTCATTCTCTCCAAGCTATGCGAATCTCACCATGGGGTGGTGGGAGAAAAACATAGCTTGGAGAGAAGAAAACGAACCATACACCACGGATGTGGTTATATGGCTCAGATTTATAGATGACTTGTTCCTCCTTTGGAAAGGTTCAAAAAAGAAACTGCAAGAATACATTGTAATCCTCAATGACAACTCAGTAGGATTACAATTTACGTCAAACATTCAAAAGGAAGAAATAGACTTTCTGGACACTAAAGTGTATGTGAAGAACAACAAGCTTGAAACAACTGTATATAGAAAAGCAACGTCAACGAACAGCGTATTGCATGGTACTAGTTTTCATCCTATCTCCCTCAAGAAAAGCATCCCGTACGGGGAATTTTTAAGAATGAAAAGGAATTGTTCTGATGAAAGTGAGATGGAGAACAAATTCCAAGAGACCAAAGATCGCTTCTCCAAACGTGGATACAAACATGCTGACATAATGAAGGGAGAACAAAAAGCGAGAGCCAAAACAAGAGAGGAAACATTGATAACCAGACCAAAATTGAATACAAACAGCATGGAGGAAGAACAACCAAGACTAGTAATAACATACTCCAAGGAAAGCTACAAAATCCGCCAAATCCTGTCCAAATACTGGAATGTTCTTAAAAAGGACAGTGAAATAGGCAGTTTAATTGGCGACAGACCTCTGGTAACATATCGCAAAGCTCCATCAATCCGCGACACACTGGTAAACAGCCACTTCACAAGAACAAAAAGTAAAAACTGGCTGGAAAAAGGACAACTGGGATTCAGTAAGTGCATGACGTGCAAAGCATGTAAGATTGGGAAGAATCTAAAAACAATAACTGATCCCAGGGGAAGAACATTTGTTATCAAAGACAAAATAACGTGTGAGTCACAATTTGTTGTATATCAAATACAGTGCTTCTGCGGGAAAAAGTACATCGGCTCAACAATCTGTCCACTCAAGAAACGAATTCTTGAACACACAAGGGCAATTCAAAACAATGATCCAACCTATGCAACAGCCAAACACCTGAACTCACATCCTGGAAGAACCTGGAAGGACATGAAATATTCAGGAATAGCAGTGATTGGTGAAAATGAAAGAGGGGGTGATCGAATTATTGCTTTGAGGAGGTTGGAATCGAAATTGATAATAAGATTCAAAACCAGGAACCCTTGGGGTCTTAACGCCGATGAGGAACTTTATGTACACTTATAATTCCAAAACTAGAATAGCAATGCAAATTCCAGAATCCTTGTTTACTGTTGAGTACAAAAACAGACATCAGCAGTGAAATGTTTGACACAATGATGAATGAACAACATGAATTTAATGTTTGTGACATTTGATAAGTATAATTTATATTTTAACTTTCTGTGCTCTGTGTATGCTGTTGATCCAAGCAGGAACCGACATGATGCAACTCGCAGGCACTTAGCCATGACACTTTGCTTTGGACACTCAGTCCTATATTTGTTCATTTGGTTGCACATATATGCGCCAATAATGTGAATTAATTGTACCACATTTATAATGTCCACCGGACCAATGTGTGCGCATTGGCGAACACCACATTCATTTAGAATCGAGTAATAAATCATGTCGTTGAAATGCTTGGAACCGGCATGGTGCAGCGCACAGTTTGGAGTCACTTTATTCCTCAAAACTACTGGGCCCACAATGCACCTTAATTGCCAAGTGGTGACCACAGGTATAAAACTTAAAAAGTAATGAAGGACTAATGTTTGTACCGTGACCAGGGACAGATCTATGTCCGAAACGCGTAGGTGGTGGGAAACCCACAGAAAATAAACCAAAATACTTGATAAACGGAGTAGTGTGCGGCGTGTTTCTTTATGGAGACAGTTTTGCTGGAAAAAAAAAAAAATATATATATATATATATATATATATATATATATAATTCACTGAAAAAACCATAGGTTATAGACCATATATAGTTAGGAATTAGCATTTACAAAACCTTGAAAGTTCACTGAAAAAACCATAGGTTATAGACCATATATAGTTAGGAATTCGCATTTACAAAACCTTATTTTACTCACACAAAACCATTGAAATTCCATATATAGTTAGTTGCACTAACTATATATCGCGCACCCGCAATCCACTGCTGATGATGTCACATATTACATCATTCATGACATGGTCAGTGACATCACTGATGACATCACTGATGACATCTCAAATGACATCACTGATGACATCTCAAATGACATCACTGATGACATCACTGATGACATCTCATTTGACATTACTGATCACATCACTGATGATATCATTCATGTGATAATACGATGAACCTCTTCAGACTCTAATATAACCTTAGATACAATCAGTGTAAACAGACACTCACAGACTGTCACTCATCCATGGAGTTACTCACACACCTAGTCAGTCATGCAAAGAATCAATCACACCTCCATTTCCTCAACTATACAGTTATTCAAACTTTACTTATTCAAACATATACTAACACATATTTACTCTCTTATACAATCCCTGATACAAGTTCACAATGATCCATACAGCCACTCACACATTCACTGGCTCTTATGCACAGTTATTTATATATGTCAACTCTCACATGTACTGTGTTTTACATATGTACTTACTTTGACATGTAGCACTGAGATATCCATTCACTCACCAATACACTCATGCACACAGTCAACCGCCCATACAGCTGTTTCCACATGCACTTTTGAAACCATACATCTAGTGAATCAACTGCTCACACATCTATGCACAGAGTCATACACCTCCCAGCCACCCACACACACACTCAGTCTCCCATACAAATACTTGGGCAACCAATCAATAACCCATATAGTTACTCATATAGCTACTTATCAACACATGCAACAGTTTACAGAACAACAGACATAATGATGCACAAATTAAGACAGTTTAGTCACTAACCCATGCACTCAGTGAGACACATTTAATCACTCACTCATACAGTCAGTCATGCACCTACTAAATCCTTCATCCAGACACTTATACATCCACTCATTCTTCAATATGTAAGACATATTTTAACTTTACAGAAACATACAGTCACTGGATGTTGTCATCAGTGATGTCATCAGTGATGTCATTTGAGATGTCATCAGTGATGTCATCAGTGATGTCACTGACCATGTCATGAATGATGTAATATGTGACATCATCAGCAGTGGATTGCGGGTGCGCGATATATAGTTAGTGCAACTAACTATATATGGAATTTCAATGGTTTTGTGTGAGTAAAATAAGGTTTTGTAAATGCGAATTCCTAACTATATATGGTCTATAACCTATGTTTTTTTCAATGAATTTTCAAGGTTTTGTAAATGCTAATTCCTAACTATATATGGTCTATAACCTATGGTTTTTTCAGTGAATTTTCAAGGTTTTGTAAATGCTAATTCCTAACTATATATGGTCTATAACCTATGGTTTTGTCAGTGAATATATATATATACATACATATATAAACATATATCATCTGTATATCTATATAAATACAAACATAAATGCATGCATACATATACTTATATGCATACAGATGCATGTTATTTATATGAAAGTTGAAAAAACACTAATAAAAGCAAAGCTAAAAAGCCACCTCATTACAAACAGAATGGCTTTAACTTAAACGAGGGCGAGATCTATTGCATTTTCAATGCTTGTTTACTTTGGTTCCATCAAGAAGGCATTCAGATGTGTCACACATTTGCCATAAATTCTGAATGTTAGCACTCTAGTTGCACATTAGATCACTGTAGTAAAGCTACTGCTCACCAGGGACGTCTGCTGCTGGTATTCAAAGTGCATGTTTCAGTCTGCATGTCAGAATTTTTTTTAATGAAATAGAAGAGGATTTGAGAAGTCACTCAAAATGATCCCTAATTTTTCTTTCTGAAGCACTAATCATACTTTCTATGGCAAAATTAACCCCCTCATGTTGTTCCTTTTTAAATTGAGTGTTTTCAGACTTACCACTTCATTCCAATCAAGATGGCTTCTGGTGTGCCATACTTTTGTCATAAGTAAGACTGTTAGCGCTCTAGTTGTTCTTTAGAACACTCTGGGACATTCTGTCATTGGGCTATACTTGGGGTACATCTGGGTGATATTTGGGCTACATTTAGGCTCTTTTGTCTCTGGTGGCCATCTTGGGAGACTGTATGTCAGAATTTTTTAATGAAATTGAAGAGGGTTTGAGAAGTCACTCAAAATGTGCCCTAATTTTTCTTTCTGCAGCACTAATCATAATTCATATGGCAAAATATACCCCCTCATTTTGTTCCTTTTTAAATTAAATGTTTTAAGAGTTACCACTTTATTCCAATCAAGATGGCTTCAGGTGTGCCATACCTTTGTAATAAGTAGGACTGTTAGCGCTCTAGTTGTTCTTTAGAACACTCTGGGACATTCTGTCATTGGGCTATACTTGGGCTACATCTGGGTGATATTTGGGCTACATTTGGGCTCTTTTGTCTCTGGTGGCCATTTTGGGAGACTGCATGTCAGAATTTTTTAATGAAATAGAAGAGGATTTGAAAAGTCACTCAAAATGTGCCCTAATTTTTCTTTCTGCAGCACTAATAATACCTTCTATTGCATAATATACCCCCTCATTTTGTTCCTTTTTAAATTAAATGTTTTAAGAGTTACCACTTTATTCCCATCACAATGGCTCCAGGTGTGCTATACCTTTGTAATAAGTAGGACTGTTAGCGCTCTAGTTGTTCTTTAGAACACTCTGGGACATTCTGTCATTGGGCTATACTTGGGCTACATCTGGGTGATATTTGGGCTACAGTTGGGCTCTTTTGTTTCTGGTGGCCATTTTGGGAGACTGCATGTCAGAATGTTTTAATGAAATAGAAAAGGATTTGAGAAGTCACTCAAAATGTGCCCTACTTTTTCATTCTGCAGCACTAATCATACTTTCTATGGCAAAATATACCCCCTCATGTTGTTTCTTTTTAAATTAAATGTTTTAAGAGTTACCACTTTATTCCAATCAAGATGGCTTCAGGTGTGCCATACCTTTGTAATAAGTAGGACTGTTAGCGCTCTAGTTGTTCTTTAGAACACTCTAGGAGGCTGCAGTAGAACACAAAGAAATCAACTGACAGTCTCTGTCCTTGTTGGATGTACATGTTTTACTGAGAATGTCAGACTTCATTCTCACATGACTGAGAAAGATAATGTGAATTTACAGAAAATATGCTTTCAGTTTAGCTTATAGATCCCCTTCCAAACCACTGTGGGAAAATCATGAGATATTAGTTTTCTTTCAAACATGATTCATGATATCACAGCAGAAGGTTTTTTCACATGGTAAAATCACCTTAGAACCCACCACAATTCCTAAAACGAGTATGGTACCATCAACAAATGATTTATGATGTAACTAAAGTCCTAAAACCCTCTATTAACTACAATGCTTTTTAATGAGGTGCTATCATGTATATTGGGGGGTCCCAAAACGCCTTTTTCCCATGTTAATTTCCATAGGGCGGTTGGACTCACTTTTAGCCCGAACGGCTGAATGGATTTTCACGAAACTTGGCAAAATTGTAGGGACTGTTAGCCCGATGTGCCTTTGCTAGGTCTCAATATATGTGCTTCCTTGGATTTTGAGAAATTAACGTTTAAATCAAGATATATATCTGTAACAGCGCTCCGGGCAGCTATCCGGTTAGCGAACCTTTCGCGTATCGGAACTTTGCGATGAGAAGCTGATTGGCCCTCCGGTGTCTGTCAACATTCTAAACAGTCCGGAGCGGCCGCCATCTTGTCTCTCGGTAGGATAGAGAGACAAGAGGAGGTCAAAACAAAGGGGGAAATTACCATAAGGGGGCATAGTAGATCCTCGTTGACCCCCTAGGTTTTATGTGGAGGTTTTAAAAGGGCCTAGGAGGGTCCAAAAAAAAAAAAAAAAATTTTTGCGTGGTAAGCGCCAAGTTCGCGAACCCGAAAGCGTTCTGGGCAGCGAACTTTATGGATAAAAGAATGAAAGACTTTTCTAATGCTGTATGTTAATTGTTTGTTGTTTTTCTTGTTTTTTTTTGTTTTCTTTTTTTTAAAGTGTTTTTTTATTTTGATTCTTTTTCATAATTTATTAAACTTTCTAACATTTCAGTGTCTGAAATGTCATTATTTTCTTGAAATATTGTTTGCAATCTGTGAGGTTGCAAAATGTCCTCATTTGCAAGGAGGACATCTACTGCTTGGACACATTGCAGCAGTTCATTATCCAAGCTTTCATCCATAAATTCCATGTCAATTTGTTCAATTAATTCTTGGCTGCTCTCTTGCAGGTCCATCTCAAAAGAAACTTGCTGCTCGCCTTCCATTTTGCCTGAAATTTGGATTAAAAAAATATATATTAGTAGAGATAGGGCACTGTTGGGATTAATTTTAGATAGGCAGTTTTTATCAGTGAATTTATCTTTTGGCAGTGTATAGTATGAGAGTGGAAATAGGACTATAATTTTGCCTGAAATTTGGATTAAAAAAATATATATTAGTAGAGATAGGGCACTGTTGGGATTAATTTTAGATAGGCAGTTTTTATCAGTGAATTTATCTTTTGGCAGTGTATAGTATGAGAGTGGAAATAGGACTATAAAAAAGTGTATGTGATTTAACCAAGACAAGCCTTACTCCATTGATAACTATAACAGAGAAGTCTATCTAAATACATTACTACTACAGAGGGATAGTGTATATCTAGCAGAAAAAGTCTACTATATTAAGTTATAGTGCACAATATATTAAATTATAACTTACCTTCACAAAGAAGTTGAAGTTTTTTGAAGCTATTGAAATAGGAGGTACAACAAGAAGTAGTAGTCAAAATGGCTGTGTTTCCTTCTCTCCCTTTATATATATACAGTTATATAACCAATCAAATGTCAGGTAATAAAAGTAGAAAATGAAAGTAACATTTTCATTGGTTGTCAATTCCAACAATTCAGATGTGTTTTGTGAAGTTCTCAGAGACAGTTCTCAGGACAGTCAGAGTTCTGTTTCATTGAGTCAAGATCCACTTGGAGGACCTATTATCGAAAATGAAGCTGCCACTGCTATGAATGAAGTGGAAAGAGCCATGGCACATGCTCAGGAGGATTCAGTTAACTTAGAAGACTTGGAAAAACAACTCAACGTTGAGCAGAGGAAAATATATGATGAAGTTACCACGGAAATTGAGCACGGATTAAGTCATGAGAAGAACAAGTGCTCATGTACATCGTTGAAGCCTGTCCGACTGTACGTGAGTGGAGAAGCGGGAACTGGAAAAAGTTTCCTCATTAAAGCAATCTCTTGTTATTTGCAGGAAAGGACTGAGTCATCGCTGTCTTGTGTTGTCACCGCTCCTACTGGACTGGCAGCACATAACATTAAAGGTGTTACTTTGCATCGTCTACTGATGCTGCCGGTGGAGCATGACAACAAATTACAATACAACAAGTTATCTGGAGATGCTTGCTGTGAAGTTTCAAGAGTCTTGAGGAAAATGAAACTACTTATCATTGACGAAGTAAGCATGGTTTCCAATGTCATGCTTGCCTTTGTGCATTTGAGAATGCAAGAAGTACTTAAAACTGAATATGATGTGTTATTTGGTGGGAAACACATCATTGTTTTCGGAGATCTTCTGCAGCTGACACCAGTAAAAGGTCAACCTGTGTTCAAAATACTCACGCATGAAGATACCAGGAAGTGCCTAGGGAGCATTGGCAACGTCAATATATGGTTAAACTTCAATTATGCAGAACTGCATCAAAATATGCGTCAGGCAAAGGATGAAGATTACAAGAATATTCTACAAGATATTAGAATTGGAAAAGTGACTGAGCATGGGAAAGAAGCTTTAAATGCACGATTACTGTCAAATTTATATCCCAAACAAGAGATTGTGCCTGAGAATATTTTTCAGAAAATTACTGAGAAGAAATCCGGGATATGTCTCATGCCAACTCTTGCAGAATGTGCCATCTTCAACAACAAAATGTTGAATTTAGAAAAGCAAGAGATTGTGAAACTTGAAGCTATCGACAAATTAGAGCATATGGGATCAACAATTATTTTGTCAGACAATTTGAAATCAAAATTGGATTCATTAGAGAAGACTATATCTAAAACAGCGGGTTTTGAAAAGACTTTGAATGTGTGTTTAAATTGCCGAATTATTTTGAGAAGGAATTTACATGTAGAAAGAGGTCTGGTAAATGGATCAATGGGTAATGTTGTTGATTTTGAGAAATACAGAAATAGAGATGGAATAGAATTTTTAAGAATTAAATTTGATGGCATTGAGGAAGTACAGCAAATTGGTCGTTGTTCTGCTAGGTTTTTTCTTGTTAAAGATTTATATGTTCGCCGTAAACAGTTTCCTGTTTGCTTGGCATATGCGGTGACAATCCATAAATCGCAAGGTTTAAGTGTAGACTGTGCATTGGTGAATATTGGCAGTTCTGTGTTCAAGGAGGGTATGGCATATGTGGCATTGTCACGAGTTAGAACTTTATCGGGATTGTACTTGATTGACTGTGATGTCACAAACATTTGTGCGGATCTAGATTGTGTTAAGGAATACAATAGGTTAAGAAGAGAGTATGCGCCACATTTGCCTCAATATCCTTTGTTTGAGAAACGTGTGGTAGGCCGCAAACGTAGAAATAGCAGTAATAGTAGGGAGGTTGTTGCAAAAAGACTAAAAGTCAATGAACCGAAAATTGTTAGCAGAAAGAAAGTGGATTCTGTTGAAGATGTTGTCGGTTTTCAATTTGAAAACAGTTCTGGTGTCAACTGCTATGCAAATGTAGTGGTTAATGTTCTCTTTTCACTAGAGAGTTTAAAAGAACAGATTCTGTTGAATTCTGAACAAATTTTATGCTGTTTGTTGAATTCTGTTTTCGAGAAATGTAGCACTGATCGAACAAAAGTAGAAAGTGTGTCTGAAGTTCGTTATCTGTTAGATGAATGTTCAGGTCAAACAGACTTCTCTGAAAATAATCAGCAAGATTGTCAGGAGTTTTTAATGTATATGCTTGATATATTGCAAGTTGAGGGTGTAGATGTAGATCACCTGTTTGGGCTTTCTTATCAATGGCAGCATGACTGCGAGAATTGTAGGGTATCAAGTACTACTAGTGTAGACTCAGAAAGATTTATATATTTAACTTTGCCAGACAGTAAATCAGTCTCCTTTAATAAGCTAGTAAATGCAGCGGATCACAACATGGAGTGTAGCCAATGTAAATCTGAAATGATGTCAACATTACTTATACGTAGATATGGACAGTATGTCATTTTAATGATGCAACGATGTAGGCCTGATGGATCAAAATTGTCAACTTTAATAAAAAAATTTGTGGCTTCTCAGCTTTCAATATCAGGAAGGACTTTTGTAACTGTAGCAATTATCTATCACGATGGTCCTTCAACAACTTCAGGACATTATACAGCTTATTTAAAGTCTCGAAACGGCTGGTCATTCTGCAATGATTCCGTTGTAAGTTTAAAAAAAAAATTGCCGTTTGACCTTAAAAATTCTTACCTGGTGTTTTTAAAACCAAAATTTTAAAGAAAGAATCTCGAGATTTCCTGTGAAGAATTGGAAAAGGTTCATCAAGTTGAGGGAATGTAAGTCTGCAATGCTGTCTAGATTATTGGTCCAAAACTTTTAATTATAATGTTATTTTGTAAAATCCGACTATATAAACCTGATGCAAGTAAGTCTGCTTCATAGTAAGCAGTATCAGTGTCATAGGAAAAGGAGAACATGAGTGACAAAGAAGAGTAAGATATTAGTAGTCCAGGATTGTGAAAATAATCTCAAATGTTTTCTTTTTGCAAGTTGCGAAAATAGAAAATGTCGGGATTTGATTGGAAGAATTACAAGACTTGCGAATCGCGGCAACATGATTTGGCCTAGTGGAAACATGTGATAGAATGAGAGAAGTCTTTTTTTCTATGTAACATATTTTTCGTATCGATGGAGGTTTTCTTTCAGAAAGTGGCGGGCTGACAATATTTATAGCACAACACAGTGGACGCTGTTCATAGGACATCCTTCGACGTCATTGAAAGTAAGTTAATTTTAAGGAGTTTTGAATTCAGATTTCTTATGTTGAATGGGTTTTTTAAACACAATCATTTTGATTGTGTTTTTTTTTCCCCGCTGTTACATGATGAATACCTTCAAGTCACTGATTTAAGTGAAATTTGATACATTCTGAGAACAGCAAAAATAAACCATTTAACATGTATAATTAATGTTTTGCTTTTTGTACTTATGATATACATTTAGAAATGTGAAGTAGATATGGAGAAACTGAGTCTTCTGTAAGTGTCAATTTTAATCCTTATAGTGCTGTACTTCTGGGTACTGTTTTTTTTTAAAAAAAAATGAATAGGCCTCACCTCAAAGAAAGCTGTTGAAAGCAGACATCTTATTTGCATCCTGAAACAATCATTTAAAATGTTAGACACAATTTTATGATGGCTTTACATCTTTTTTGCGCTGCATTTGCATCACTATTGTGAGACATTAGCAGTGCAAAAAAAGCACCATGTTCCAAAATAGGCCTCAGTTCTTCAACATCAAGATACAGTTTTTTGTAAAATATATATATTTAGGATTGTGTAGGGGACGTAGAGAAGCAGAGACTTCTGTAAATGTCAAAGTTGTTGAAAAACTGTTTGTTCTTGAACCTTTTCCCTTGTCTTTTCTAATTTTTAAGTACATGTTTTAATATTTTTGGAAATGTTTGTTCTCTGTTTTACAGATTGAAAGTATGAAAAAATATTTTAAAAAGGTAACAAGAATTATAAGGTAAATGTTTTCTACTCTTTTTACCCGCAATGCACTGCTGATGATGTCACTGACACTATCTCTCATTTACTCTCTATAGCTGTCTTTCTTTTTACATTATTCTCTGTTTACTTCCCTTATACTAACTCTTCTTTTTTTAAAAAAAATATTTTTTTAGTTCGCTTAAAGTTCGCGAACCGGTCAGCGAACTTGAAGCGAACCAAAAGAAATAGAGCTTGCCAGAGTGATAAACATTCTAGCAATTTTATTTGAAAGGGGAGGTAGTTCTAAAAAGAACTTTTTTTTTTGTTTTTGTTGTTTTATATATTTTTTTTTTTTTTCTGAACATTTTTTGATTTTTTTGTATTTTTAGAACAGTTTTATGTTTTTTTTGTGTTTTTTATGGAGGGGAAACAACAAAAAAACAGGCATTGAAAACGGCTCAACAGGAGCAAAAAAAAAATTACTTCTTGGGTGCATTAGGGCACTTATGGTTTTCGAACACCATATTAATCAAGTTGATGCTCATGTTCCCATACGACAACATTGCACCGCAATATATACAAGTAAACCTCATATGTTGGAAATTTGGTTGAATATTTGGCACAGTTTCCTGTGCCTCTCTTCCTGACAAAGACATTGATGAGGTAGATCTGGCCACAGGAGTTGTCGGGGGATTGTCTTGTAGGTCCCTTAACTCAGCCCGGCTGTAGTTCAAGGGATGCCACCTGGTCATATGTCGATGCATAGTATAGTTGCCCATACTATATTTCTTCTCTGTGCCTCTTGACAATCTGTAATCACAGATGAGGCAGGTGGCATATTTCGCATTCACCTTCTTCTCCCCTGGAGGGATGGAAAAAAACTGCCAGATGAAACTAGTTTTTCTCTTTGAAACACGGGGCAACTCTGGGATAAATTGTTGTTGATCTGGATCCTCTTCTTCTTCTTCCTCCTCTTCCTGCTCTCTGTTGGAGGTAAATTGACTAGGTGGTCCTCTCTTCTTATGAGGAGGTGGAGGTGGTGGTGGGGGTGCACCAGCTGCAGCAAGAATGGAAGCCATTGTTGAACTTCAGGTAAATGGTCTTTCTCTCACCAAGATGAAAGTCAGAGTGAGGAAAGAAGGAGGGGTTTACATGATTTGGGAAAAGCAAAAGTTCTGAACCAATGAAAAGTGTTATTTTTAGGTCACATGACCTAGTCATACATCATTTGGAAACCAAAAGTGAAATGAACCAATGAAAAGTTTGATAAACAAGTCACATGACCTGTTCCGCTTACGTTACGCGGTCCGCGCCGCGTCTCGGATCGCTTCCGGTTAGCGGTCCGGAGCACTTCCGGGAGCGCTAACGCAGCGCGTCATTAGACGCATTACACGACAACGTGATACGTCGCGCTTCCGCGACGCGTCACAGTTCCGCTAACGTAACGTTGACCGGTTCGCGGACTAGGTCGCGGCATCAAGATGAGCTAACGGAAAGCTTCCCGGTTCGCGAACTAGAAGCGTAGGAAAAAAAATATTAAAAAAAAAATTATTAATAAACATCTAAAATATATTTTAAGATTTAAAGAAGAATACATTTTACAGTTACAGGTGTTAGCTTTTAAAAAACCAATGAAATTCACAGAAAAAACCATAGGTTATAGACCATATATAGTTAGGAATTTGCATTTACAAAACCTTGAAAATTCAGTGAAAAAACCATAGGTTATAGACCATATATAGTTAGGGATTTGCATTTACAAAACCTTATTTTACTCGCATAAAACCATTGAAATTCCATATATAGTTAGATGCGCTAACTATATATCGCGCACCCGCAATCCACTGCTGATGATGTCACATATTACATCATTCATGACATGGTCAGTGACATCACTGATGACATCACTGATGACAACATCCAGTGACTGTATGTTTCTGTAAAGTTAAAATATGTCTTACATATTGAAGAATGAGTGGATGTATAAGTGTTTGGATGAAGGATTTAGTAGGTGCATGACTGACTGTATGAGTGAGTGATTAAATATGTCTCACAGAGTGCATGGGTTAGTGACTAAACTGTCTTAATTTGTGCATTATTATGTCTGTTGTTCTGTAAACTGCTGCATGTGTTGATAAGTAGCTATATGAGTAACTATATGGGTTATTGATTGGTAGCCCAGGTATTTGTATGGGAGACTGAGTGTGTGTGTGGGTGGCTGGGAGGTGTATGACTCTGTGCATAGATGTGTGAGCAGTTGATTCACTAGATGTATGGTTTCAAAAGTGCATGTGGAAACAGCTGTATGGGCGGTTGACTGTGTGCATGAGTGTATTGGTGAGTGAATGGATATCTCAGTGCTACATGTCAAAGTAAGTACATATGTAAAACACAGTACATGTGAGAGTTGACATATATAAATAACTGTGCATGAGAGCTAGTGAATGTGTGAGTGGCTGTATGGATCATTGTGAACTTGTATCAGGGATTGTATAAGAGAGTAAATGTGTGTTAGTATATGTTTGAATAAGATAGGTGTGTATAACTGTATAGTTGAGGAAATGGAGGTGTGATTGATTCTTTGCATGACTGACTAGGTGTGTGAGTAACTCCATGGATGAGTGACAGTCTGTGAGTGTCTGTTTACACTGATTGTATCTAAGGTTATATTAGAGTCTGAAGAGGTTCATCGTATTATCACATGAATGATATCATCAGTGATGTGATCAGTAATGTCAAATGAGATGTCATCAGTGATGTCATCAGTGATGTCACTGACCATGTCATGAATGATGTAATATGTGACATCATCAGCAGTGGATTGCGGGTGCGCGATATATAGTTAGTGCAACTAACTATATATGGAATTTCAATGGTTTTGTGTGAGTAAAATAAGGTTTTGTAAATGTGAATTCCTAACTATATATGGTCTATAACCTATGTTTTTTTCAATGAATTTTCAAGGTTTTGTAAATGCTAATTCCTAACTATATATGGTCTATAACCTATGGTTTTTTCAGTGAATTTTCAAGGTTTTGTAAATGCTAATTCCTAACTATATATGGTCTATAACCTATGGTTTTGTCAGTAAATATATATATATACATACATATATAAACATATATCATCTGTATATCTATATAAATACAAACATAAATGCATGCATACATATACTTATATGCATACAGATGCATGTTATTTACATGAAAGTTGAAAAAACACTAATAAAAGCAAAGCTAAAAAGCCACCTCATTACAAACAGAATGGCTTTAACTTAAACGAGGGCGAGATCTATTGCATTTTCAATGCTTGTTTACTTTGGTTCCATCAAGAAGGCATTCAGATGTGTCACACATTTGCCATAAATTCTGAATGTTAGCACTCTAGTTGCACATTAGATCACTGTAGTAAAGCTACTGCTCACCAGGGACGTCTGCTGCTGGTATTCAAAGTGCATGTTTCAGTCTGCATGTCAGAATTTTTTTTAATGAAATAGAAGAGGATTTGAGAAGTCACTCAAAATGATCCCTAATTTTTCTTTCTGAAGCACTAATCATACTTTCTATGGCAAAATTAACCCCCTCATGTTGTTCCTTTTTAAATTGAGTGTTTTCAGACTTACCACTTCATTCCAATCAAGATGGCTTCTGGTGTGCCATACTTTTGTCATAAGTAAGACTGTTAGCGCTCTAGTTGTTCTTTAGAACACTCTGGGACATTCTGTCATTGGGCTATACTTGGGGTACATCTGGGTGATATTTGGGCTACATTTAGGCTCTTTTGTCTCTGGTGGCCATCTTGGGAGACTGTATGTCAGAATTTTTTAATGAAATTGAAGAGGGTTTGAGAAGTCACTCAAAATGTGCCCTAATTTTTCTTTCTGCAGCACTAATCATAATTCATATGGCAAAATATACCCCCTCATTTTGTTCCTTTTTAAATTAAATGTTTTAAGAGTTACCACTTTATTCCAATCAAGATGGCTTCAGGTGTGCCATACCTTTGTAATAAGTAGGACTGTTAGCGCTCTAGTTGTTCTTTAGAACACTCTGGGACATTCTGTCATTGGGCTATACTTGGGCTACATCTGGGTGATATTTGGGCTACATTTGGGCTCTTTTGTCTCTGGTGGCCATTTTGGGAGACTGCATGTCAGAATTTTTTAATGAAATAGAAGAGGATTTGAAAAGTCACTCAAAATGTGCCCTAATTTTTCTTTCTGCAGCACTAATAATACCTTCTATTGCATAATATACCCCCTCATTTTGTTCCTTTTTAAATTAAATGTTTTAAGAGTTACCACTTTATTCCCATCACAATGGCTCCAGGTGTGCTATACCTTTGTAATAAGTAGGACTGTTAGCGCTCTAGTTGTTCTTTAGAACACTCTGGGACATTCTGTCATTGGGCTATACTTGGGCTACATCTGGGTGATATTTGGGCTACAGTTGGGCTCTTTTGTCTCTGGTGGCCATTTTGGGAGACTGCATGTCAGAATGTTTTAATGAAATAGAAAAGGATTTGAGAAGTCACTCAAAATGTGCCCTAATTTTTCATTCTGCAGCACTAATCATACTTTCTATGGCAAAATATACCCCCTCATGTTGTTTCTTTTTAAATTAAATGTTTTAAGAGTTACCACTTTATTCCAATCAAGATGGCTTCAGATGTGCCATACCTTTGTAATAAGTAGGACTGTTAGCGCTCTAGTTGTTCTTTAGAACACTCTGGGACATTCTGTCATTGGGCTATACTTGGGCTACATCTGGGTGATATTTGGGCTACATTTGGGCTCTTTTGTCTCTGGTGGCCATTTTGGGAGACTGCATGTCAGAATGTTTTAATGAAATAGAAAAGGATTTGAGAAGTCACTCAAAATGTGCCCTAATTTTTCATTCTGCAGCACTAATCATACTTTCTATGGCAAAATATACCCCCTCATGTTGTTTCTTTTTAAATTAAATGTTTTAAGAGTTACCACTTTATTCCAATCAAGATGGCTTCAGGTGTGCCATACCTTTGTAATAAGTAGGACTGTTAGCGCTCTAGTTGTTCTTTAGAACACTCTAGGAGGCTGCAGTAGAACACAAAGAAATCAACTGACAGTCTCTGTCCTTGTTGGATGTACATGTTTTACTGAGAATGTCAGACTTCATTCTCACATGACTGAGAAAGATAATGTGAATTTACAGAAAATATGCTTTCAGTTTAGCTTATAGATCCCCTTCCAAACCACTGTGGGAAAATCATGAGATATTAGTTTTCTTTCAAACATGATTCATGATATCACAGCAGAAGGTTTTTTCACATGGTAAAATCACCTTAGAACCCACCACAATTCCTAAAACGAGCATGGTACCATCAACAAATGATTTATGATGTAACTAAAGTCCTAAAACCCTCTATTAACTACAATGCTTTTTAATGAGGTGCTATCATGTATATTGGTCCCAAGATGGCTGCCAACACTTCTTGGATGAAGTGCTGACAGCCAATCAGATCAGATGTGTGGTTAGGCTCCGCCCAGATATATATCTTTTTTTGAACCTAAATTACTCAAAATCCACTGGAGCACATATATTGAGACCTAGCAAAGGCACATCGGGCTAACAGTCCCTACAATTTTGCCAAGTTTCGTGCAAATCCATTCAGCCGTTCGAGCTAAAAGTGAGGCCAACCGCCCTATGGGCAGCGATCCGGTCCGCTTACTTTTCGCTTATCGGAACTTTGCGCGCAGAAAGCTGATTGGCTCTCCGGTGTCTGTCAACATTCTAAACAGTCCGGAGCGGCCGCCATCTTGTCTCTCGGTAGGATCGAGAGAGAAGAAGAGGTGGAAAACGAAAGGGGAATTTAATGAAAGGGGGCAAGGTATCCCCCTCTTGACCCCCTAGGAATGTTGTTGGGGTTATTAAAGGGTCCCGTGGGGAAAATAAAAAAAAAATGATTTTTCACGGTAGAAGCGCGGCCGCGAACTGGGAGCGAAACGGGAATTCGCCATTTTGTGCTTCGTTAATTAAATTACTAGTTATAAGTGGGTGCGGGAGATGTATCCTAATCCCCTATGTTTCCTGAGGGTGGCTGAGGAGGCTGATATATGTTGATACATCTCTTCCAGCGGCTGTGCGTGAGCTTTTTTTTTTTTTTTGCTGCGTGACAGTCCGGAGCGGCCGCCATCTTGTCTCTCGGTAGGATCGAGAGAGAAGAAAAGGTGAAAAACTAAGGGGGAATTTAATGAAAGGGGGCAAGGTATCCCCCTCTTGACCCCCTAGGAATGTTGTTGGGGTTATTAAAGGGTCCCGTGGGGAAAATAAAAAAAAAATGATTTTTCATGGTAGAAGCGCTTCACGGGCCGCGAACTGGGCCGCAAACTGGTAGCGAAACGGGAATTCGCCATTTTGTGCTTCGTTAATTAAAGTACTAGGTATAAGGGGGTGCGGGAGACGTATCCTAATCCCCTATGTTTCCTGAGGGTGGCTGAGGAGGCTGATATATGTTGATACATCTCTTCCAGCGGCTGCGCCATCTTGCCTTTTTTCGAATGCCACAATTTTGTTGTGCACGGCAGCCATTTTAGATGCCAGGCTGGTCCCAGGCTATCACCTAACCCTGCGGATGTAGTTTATGGCCCCAGCTGTAGAGAATTCAGACATGCCAATCCTCCTGATTCAGGCATGTGAGTACTGATTTCAGTGCTAGTCTCCCGCCTCCCGATTTCTGCAAGCAAAAACCCGGGGGCATATTACGAACAACTAGCGATAATTTTTGTCTCTAACTTGTTTAGAGACAAAAATTATCGCCGCACATCGGCGATTTTTATCGCAGATAAACCTTGCTATTATCGCTGAAAAGTCAGCGATATTCATGTATTATCGACCTAATGCTCTTAGCCATGTTATCCACCTCCCATTGGATAACATGGCTAAGAACTGCTCAGGGCAGGTGTTAGATTTTGGAGATATTCGCGCTTAGCGCGAATATCTCCAAAAGTTGGTAATAGAAGGTAGCGATGTTAGGGACTGTTTCCAGTCGCTAACATCTTGGCACGCCACTTTGCATGTCATTAGTGATAAGTATCACTGACATGCAAAGCGGGGCCCAAGATGGTCGCTATCTCCTTTTAGCTGTCACTAACTAATTTTATCTCCGCTTTCATGGCTTTTAAAGCCAAAAAAGCGGAGATAAACCCCCTTGATAATATGCCCCACGATTCCTTGGGGTTTCAGCTGACAGGGCTTGGTATTGTGTTACATGGTAATTTTTCCATGAAACGTCAGAGGGTCGATGCAGGGGTTCTAGAAGAGGTGATAAACCATTTAAGCCTCATGAACAAGCGCATGGTCTTTTAAAGATTTGTGAAGTACTCGGGGCGGCGGTGTGTGTGTGCCCTCTTTCAGGAGCGGGCGGGGGGGCACTGCCAGCAACTTGCCAGGTCAGGTAGTGTTCAACACGTGCATCACCCTTTCTCTGCCTGCTATTGCGCTCCATGCTTCGGAAAGGTAAGAAAAAGAACGTGCATTTGAGTTTGAAATGTCCGATCCTGCAGCAGCACACTTCCAAAGCCCACACATGACAATAACCCGATTCAAGGCCCCATTCACCCGTTTTTAAAAAAATAGATAACACTCCAACAAAGTAAGGTTATAAAACTTTATTAACTACTAACTTTAACGAACGGAACAAAAACTAAAAACATTTAAACATTTCTCAACACAAAAAGCAACAATGGTTAGAAGCTGTCTTTTGTGCGAATAGTCCCAAGGCAGCACAACGTGCAGAGTTCTGGACGGCACCCAGGAGATGTCGCCTGGGTGCCGCACTGGTTTAGGGATCCTACAATGCTGCTCCGAAAATTGGCGTGGGGCGTCCCGGGTGGGGCGGGGGGAGGCCTCGTCAGTAGCGGTCTGTTGTGCGAATAGTCCCAAGGCAGCACAACGTGCAGAGTTCTGGACGGCACCCAGGTGATGTCGCCTGGGTGCCGCACTGGTTTAGGGATCCTACAATGCAGCACAGAAAAACAGCGTGGGGCGTCCCGGGTGGTGCGGGGGGAGGCCTCGTCAGTAGCGGTCTGTGTCCAGTGTCACATGGCTGACACAACATGTACGACAGGCACCCAGGTGATGTCCAGTAAACTGCAGCACTGGTTTTGGTATCCTACAATGCTGCTCCGAAAATTGGCGTGCGGCGGCCCGGGGGGGGGGCGTGGGGGAGCCGGCGTGAACGGGCCTCCCCAGGTGGCGGCCATCTAGCTGAGTTGCGCTCGCTCTTGCGGCCACAGCGTCTCGCTCACCATGTTGTTGAGTTGCTCCCACTCTTGCAGTGCAGCGATAGGCGGCTGCCACATGGCTCTTAAAATGGCGGACAGCTCCTCGGTTTTAGGCCTGGTCCACTGAAATGGCCCTGGGACACTTTGGAACTCGGACGCTTGCCTGCTAGGGCTTGGGCTCCATTCTCGAAAAGCGTCCCCTCAGCCGTGAAGATTGTATAAAAGTCTTGGGGGCCCCCGACTCCCGCAGGCTTCCGGTGGGGAGCGGCTGCCATGATTGCTCGCGGAATGACCACGACGGAGCCACGAGATGGTGGTGCTCTCATGCTGACGCCAGCTTCAGTCTGAATGATCCAGAAACAAGGTGGGGCTTTCATCGTTTGGGAAAAAAAAATGTTCTAAACTAATGAAAAGTGTTATTTTTAGGTCATATGACCAAGCCTTCCATCTTTAGGAAACCAAAAGTAAAATGAACCAATGAAAAGTTTTATAAACAAGTCACATGACCTGTTATGCGGCATAGGGCTACAAAAAGCGTAGAAAATCCGTTGGCACGTGAGGCGGCGTCAGTAGCGGACCGATGTGCGAATAGGCCGAAGGCAGCACAACGGGCCGAGATCCGGATGGTACCGAGGTGGTGTCCAGCAAATTGCCGCACTGGTGTGGCCATCCTACAATGCTGCGCCGAAAGACGGCGTGTCCAGCTGAATTGCGGTCACTGTTGCGGTACAGTGACTCGAACGCGCCGAGATCCGGATGGCACCGAGGTGGTGTCCAGCAAATTGCCGCACTGGTGTGGCCATCCTACAATGCTGCGCCGAAAGACGGCGTGTCCAGCTGAATTGCGGTCACTGTTGCGGTACAGTGACTCGAACGCGCCGAGATCCGGATGGCGCCGAGGTGGTGTCCAGCAAATTGCCGTACTGGTGTGGCCATCCTACAATGCTGCGCCGAAAGACGGCGTGTTCAGCTGAGTTCCGGTCACTCTTCCGGCACAGTGACTCGAACGCGCCGAGATCCGGATGGCACTGAGGTGGTGTCCAGCAAGTGGCTGCACTGGTGTGGCCATCCTACAATGCTGCGCCGAAAGTCGGCGTGGGGTGCCCCGTTGGCTTATGAGGTGATGTCAGTAGTGGACTGATGTGTGAATAGGTCGGAACCAGCACAAGGCGCCAAGATCCGAATGGCAAGTCCTGGATGTTGAGTGCCTCAGTTGAGATTTCTGAGCAGTGCTTGTAGGACTGTCTGAAGCTTATTTGCACCTGCTGCAGCTTCACTATTGCCCTGGTGTGGCCAAAGGTGGCACATGACATAGGCGGCCGGCTCCCGAGGTCCGGTGGAACTTTTTTCCTTTTCCTTTCTGCTTCTTTTCCTACAATGCGTTTCATCTGAAGACACGACCAGGTCCCTGAATGTGTGCAGGGGGACGCTATTGATTGAATGAAAATGGCGGCTTGACACAAAGCTGACTCAAGCGTTACTGTTGGTGCTATATAGACAAAAATTGGTTTTCAGTTTGTACATTCTTTAGGTTTTTTTTTTCCATCCAAGTCTGATTGAGAGTTTGTAGAAAAATGGCTTCAGATTTTCCACATACTACTCTTCAACATTCTTCCTAAATGTAACAATGTGAAACTCACTAGGAGAATGGCTGTTTCTGTTTCTTTTCAAAATGCTGCCACCAATATTTTCTGAATGGAAGACACCATCTTGTAGCATAAAGGGCCGAAAGGGGTTCTGGTCTGGCCGATGGTTGGTGGAGACATTTTGACTATATCTTGGACCTGCCCGGCTTCGCCCAAAATGGCGCCGGTATAAATGGGACTCGTAACTCCTTGCCCGCAAATGTATATCTAGAAAATGTTATTGTAAGTGGCCCTGTCGTATTTTAATTACAAAATGTACGTCCACCGATTCCGCAACTGTTAGACACCTTTGTTCTTGCAACCTAATGGCCCGCTCGTTACGTTCTTCTACAGTGTAAATGTCTCCTCATCATATACGATTTCAGTTTGCTCCGTGGCCGGCCCACGTGGTTATAGGCCCGTATTTGTATACTGACATTTTCACAATAAAGGTTTTTAAAACAAAACACGGTAGTAGTATTTACATTTGTAAAGTTTTTACTTTTAGTGACTGTTTTCGAATCAGTAAAAGGCAAGTGAAATAAAGCAGTCCAATTACATGACGGATAAAAGGTATAATATGTAGGAACGCAGTAAAGATAAATGGTCAAGGGCAGTTGTGTTTTTCATGTCTGCAACATAAAGTGATCGATAAGAATCTGATAATCAGGCGTATCGGCGACTAAGACAGCAGGCCGAATCTCTTTTACTCAACGGCTCCGTCATGGAAGGAAGAAACACCCTTTTTCTCGAAAAAGGAATATATTTTACTTGCAAGACAGTTGTAAATTTTCCGGGAAAGTACATTAGCCTGGAATATTAAAACAAATGTATGAAAAAAAAATATTGTTCGAAAATAATAAAAAGCGTAATTTTTAGGTCATATGACCAAGCTTTTCATCATTAAATTAAGAAAAGTAAAATGAACCAATGAAAAGTTTTATTAACAAGTCACATGACCTGTTATGCTTACGTTACGCGCTGCGCGCCGCGCCTCGGATCACTTCCGGGTGCGCTAACGCGGCGTGTCATAAAACGCATTACGCGACAACGTAGGTCAAGAATATAGTCTAAATGTCTCCACCAACCAGCGTTCAGAACACAACCCCTTTCAGCAGTCCAAAAAGTTCTGTTAAATGACAACAGAGGGGACAGGCAACAAGAACCATCAGTCAAAGAGGGGAGGGCAAGTTCTTCTCTTCCGGTTCATGTTGGGGCGCTACCGGAACTGATCGAATTGGTAGTCTATAGTGTTTCTGGATGTTTCAGACTAAAGCTGGCGTCAGCATGAGACCACTACCATCTTGTAGCTCCGTCGTGGCCATTCCACGAGCAATCATGGCAGCCGCTCCCCACCAGAAGCCTGCGGGAGTCGGAGGCCCCCAAGACTTTTGTAGAATCTTCACGGCTGAGGGGACGCTTTTCGAGAATGGGACCCAAGCCCTAGCAGACAAGCGTCCGAGTTCCAAGGTGTCCCAGGGCCATTTTAGTGGACCAGGCCCAAAACCGAAGAGCCGGCCGCCATTTTGAGAGTCCTGTGGCAGCCGCCTATCGCTGCACCGCAAGAGCGGGCGCATCTCAACTACATGGTGAGCGAGACGCTGTAGTCGCAAGAGCGGGCGGTAAACAGCTGAATGGCGGAAGAGGCACAGTGTAGCAAAAGCGGGCGGAATGGCAACTAAAACGATAAAGGGGCGCCCCACTACAGCTTGTCTTCAGGTCAAACGGATTGTGGGACAAGGTCCAGAATTGAAGAGTCATCAAAAGGCAAAAAGTTCCGCCGGACCCCGGGAGCCGGCCGCCTATGTCGGGGGCGATCTCAGGCTACACCAGTGCTATAAGACTTGGGGAGGGTGTCGGAGCCAAGCGTCTTCTCCGAGTCCATGGCCATCACACCGCCCCTCAGGGGCCTCCGTCAAGCTGTTTAGGAAGGTAACATATCACATTGTTTTCTAATGCAGTCAGGTCCACAAACGACACTCACTTACTTTGAGAATAGTGAAGCTGCAGTAGGTGGAAATAAGCTTCAGACAGTGTTACAAGCACTGCTCAGAACTCTTAACTATGGCACCCAACATCCAGAACTTATGCTATTTGAGAATGGTAGTGACATCGAAGCATCTCAGGGACCAAAACCATTAACGTACTTTCACGTATGAAAATCTTACTTGGGGAGGGGGCAGGAGCGAAGCGCCCCCTCCCAGTCAGCGCCACCACACCGTATGTTGAAAATCTGAAGCCATCGTTCTACAAAGTCAACCAAACTTGGATTGAAAAATCTAGAAAAATGTACAAACTGAAAACCAGTTTTGGTCTGCATAGCATCAGTAGCAACGCTTGAGTCAGCTTTGTGTCAAGCCGCCATTTTGATTCAACAAAGCACAGGCATTGAAAAAGGCTGAAATTCAGAACTCTAAACTATGGCACCCAACATCCAGGAGCTTGCCATCCGGATCTTGGAGCCTTGTGCTGTTTTTGTTCTATTCACACATCGGTCCACTACTGACATCATCTTATAAACCAACGTTATGTAAATAGCTTTTTAATAAAATGTTTTACCCTGTTTCTTTGCTGGTGTGTTGTCTACATTTTTAATATTTGCATAGGGTTTGTCGTTATTTTGGGCGGGGTGGGTGATGGAGCCGAGCTGTCTTGCAGCCCTCATGGTGTGGAGCTCAGTTCATCTCACTATTTTCGTATTTCTCATGAAGGGTTGTTCCTAATATTTCTATTTTAGCGAGGTCAAAAAGAGATCCAATTAGTGGCCTACTGATTTTGCTCGATTACTTTTATTTTTTTACACGATTTTTCACTATCTGCAAAGACTAAACAGAGTATTGCGCCTTTGTGCTTGTTTGTAAATAGAGAATGATCCAAAGAGAACCAATTCTAAAACAGTAAATGCTTGGACAACAATCAATCAAATGGAGAGACAAGGAGGCACGACGGATTACAACGGGGGTAAAGGCCTGCGTTAACTACCCTTCAGTATCTGCAAAGAGAGAGTACTACTAAGGCAAAAGAGGGGAGGGGGGGGGGGGGTGCAGCGTTCAAAGCACATCAGCGTGCATAAATACGAAAATGTTTTTATCTATCACGTACTTGACATTTTAAAGCTTTTCATATTTGCTATTAAAAAACCAATGAAATTCACAGAAAAAACCATAGGTTATAGTGGATATATAGTTAGGAATTTGCATTTACAAAACCTTGAAAATTCAATGAAAAAACCATAGGTTATAGGCCATATATAGTTAGGAATTCGCATTTACAAAACCTTATTTTACTCGCATAAAACCATTGAAATTCCATATATAGTTAGAAGCGCTAACTATATATCGCGCACCCGCAATCCACTGCTGATGATGTCACATATTACATCATTCATGACATGGTCAGTGACATCACTGATGACATCACTGATGACATCTCAAATGACATCACTGATGACAACTCAAATGACATCACTGATGACATCTCAAATGACATCACTGATGACATCACTGATGACAACTCAAATGACATCACTGATGACATCTCATTTGTCATCACTGATCACATCACTCATGTGATAATACAATGAACCTCTTCAGACTCTAATATAACCTTACATACACTCAGTATAAACAGACACTCACAGACTGTCACTCATCCATGGAGTTACTCACACACCTAGTCAGTCATGCAAAGAATCAATCACACCTCCATTTCCTCAACTATAAAGTTATACACATCTTACTTATTCAAACATATAATAACACATATTTATTCTCTTATATAATCCCTGATACAAGCTCACAGTGATCGATACAGCCACTCACACATTCACTGGCTCTTATGTTCAGTTATTTATATATCTCAACTCTCACATGTATTGTGTTTTACATACGTACTTACTTGCACATGTAGCAATGAGAAATCCATTCACTCACCAACACACCCATGCACAGTCAACCGCCCATATAGCTGTTTCCACATGCACTCTTGAACTCATACTCCTAGTGAATCAACTGCTTACACATCTATGCAAAGAGTCACGCACCTCCCAGCCACCCACACACACACTCAGCCTCCCATTCAAATACTTGGGCAACCAATCAATAACCCATATGGCCACTCTTATAGCTACTGATCAACACATGCAGCAGCTTACACAACAACAAACATACTGATGCACAAATTAAGACAGTTTAGTCACTAACCCATGCACTCAGTGAGACACATTTAATCACTCACTCATACAGTCAGTCATGCACCTACTAAATTCTTCATCCAGACACTTATACATCCACTCATTCTTCAATATGTGAAACATATTTAAACTTTACAGACACATACAATCACTGGATGTTGTGATCAGTGATGTCATCAGTGATGTCATTTGAGATGTCATCAGTGATGTCATCAGTGATGTCACTGACCATGTCATGAATGATGTAATATGTGACATCATCAGCAGTGGATTGCGGGTGCGCGATATATAGTTAGCGCTTCTAACTATATATGGAATTTCAATGGTTTTATGCGAGTAAAATAAGGTTTTGTAAATGCGAATTCCTAACTATATATGGCCTATAACCTATGGTTTTTTCATTGAATATATATATATATATATTCACTGGAAAAACCATAGGTTTCACACCAGTTATAGTTAGCTGGACATTTTACTCATACAAAACCATTGAAATTCCCCCGTTATAGTTAGTTGTACTCACTATAACTCGTGCACCCGCAATCCATTGCTGATTATGTCACATATTACATCATTCATGACATGGTCAGTGACATCACTGATGACATCACTGATGACATCTCAAATGACATCACTGATGACATCATCCATGTGACAATCAAATGCACCTCATCACACACTAGTATAATCTTTCATCACTCACTGTAACATAGAAAGTGCCATATTTGAAACCATTGACACACCAATAGAAATTTCTAAACACCCACTCAGCTATTCATAGAACTATACACACATCTAATCACTTACCTATAGATTCAGTGTAATATGCAGTGAATAATCAACAGAACACTATCAAATATACTTATACGCCTATTTCAACATTCCACACAGTTTAGTAACTACACATTATATATTGTGAGACTCTACAAATTGGTCAAGGAAACAATCAATGACACTATTACTAAATTCACCATCCACACATTTATATTTATATATCCACTCATTCTTCAATGCAAAGTAGTGTATTTATAATACATATTTAAATATCAAAGCTGTGGCATCCTGGTCATGCAGCCTGTTGCCAGGTTGCCACATGCATTGGAATGCTCTGTACAGATTCTGTGGTTGTGATGTTTAGAGTATCTAGGCAGTTGATCTTGGACCTTACCACTGGTGACTGCTTATCCTGTGGATGGGATCCTTTACTATAATAAATACTTATTTCACCCATAATCTACCTTTGGGCTTCTTTACATTGGCGACGGGACGGGATTTAAGAAGAATTGAAGAAAGGATCTTAACAAGGATATAAGGATATCTCCTTTACCTCATTTTGAAACTTATAAAAGGTACTGTTTTTTTTTATTTCTTTTGACCTATACTCTGTCCAATTTCTTGGACACACTTTCATATGAAAAGCTGCTCTGGGCTGATTGTGTTCTTTGGAAAAGTTTTTTTTTTTTTGGCAATCTGCACAGCGCTGTTTGACAATTTTATCTTGGAGGCGCTCTTTTCAGCTCTACATTGTGTACAGCTTTGTTTGCTATAAAAGCGCTCCTTTCATCACATTTGTATTATCAGTGCAGCGCATTTCTGACTTTTTCCAGCCTAGCACGCTTTATCCTGTCAGCACGTTGTGGAAGCAGCACATTTCTCGCTTGTCCAGCGCGCCCTTAAGTGTTGTGGAAGCAGCGCATTTCTCGCTTGTCCAGCGTAGCGCCCTAAGTCTGCCAGCGTTTCACCAGCGTAGCGCCCTTAAGTCTGCCAGCGTGTTTGTTTTTTTACATTCAACCCGCCTCAGCCCAGCATCGGCAGCCGCCCAGCAGCCGCATCTTTTAAAAGGCTCACCGTGGTTTCTCGAGCGCAACGTTCGCTCACTCACGAACGCCTCAGCTACGGACACCATCATTTCTTTACCGAAGGAGCGTCATGACGCGTTCGTCAGGAAGGAGCGTCATGACATTGAGACTGCGCAACAACAAGTATTGAACTGCATATTTTATTATATTTCAAACAATTGAAGAGACATTGAGACTCTAATTATTTTTAAAAAAAGAAGAAAAAGAAGAGAGACTTTTTCTTTTCTATTTTGTTTTACAACTCAATTGTGACAATCTTCTTTTAAAAAATACATTCTTAATCCTACATTTTATTTTCAGGTTTAAAATTGTTGTAGTAATTCATTGTTTTTATTCTGAGAAAACGTTTCAATTGCTGTAGTAATTCATTGTTTTAGGTCTGAGAAAACGTTTCTTAATGCTAACTTAATCTGCTTACATTCTCTTTCTTGTATAATTTTGTACCATTGTTTCTGTACACAAAATGCAGAATGTCACTGCTCCACCGTTCTTTTTGCAAAATCCAGGAGATCCTCCCATAAGGTGGAAAAAGTGGTGCAAAGTATTTGAAAGATATGCAAAAGTTTGTGGGGCCAACTTAAGTGCCGAAAGGAAAACAGCTTTGTTATTACAGAGGGCCAGGAGGTATTCGATCACCTCCCAGAGATACAAGATAGGAATCTCAATGAATATGAAATTTGCATAGCTATGTTAGATAAACATTACCTTCCGAAAGTTTCTACTATCTTAGAAAGGTATCATTTTGGTCGCAGATTACAACTTGAAGAGGAAAGCATAGAGAATTATATAACTGCGCTAAGAAAATTAGCATCATCCTGCAAATTTGCTGCCTCTACTGATGAAAGAATAAGAGATCAGTTCATGCTAGGTTGTAGCATTAAACGTGTTAGAGAGGAGCTATGGCAAAAAGATGAACCTGATTTAGATGATGTGATTACTATAGCCAAAAGGATTGAACATTCCATTAAATGTGTAGAAGTCATAAAGAAGAATGGTGAAAGTAAGAACAGTAATACTGTTAATCTTGTCAAGCCTCCGAATACAGCTAAAGAAAATGCTAGCCAGAGAAGTATTATGAGAGATGTAACCACTAGCAAACCTCTCAATGCTAAATCAGATAAGAAATTTGATTTTACGCAAGTGAAATGTTTTAGATGTGGCAAAATGGGACATTTTGCAAATGATAGACAATGCCCTGGATGGAAAGCTACCTGTGGCAAGTGCAAAAGAAAGGGACATTTTACTATTGTTTGCAAAGGGAGGGAGTACAAAGGCAAAGTTAATGAGATTTATTATGATTTTGATGACACAAATGATTATAATGAGAATGTTGATTGTGGCCAAGTTTTGGTTCAAGTAGTTTTCGGTCCACAACCAAAGAATTGTCCTATTGATGAGATTTGGGTCAATGGTCATCCTGTTAAAGTATTGTTTGATTCAGGTGCCAAGATCACCATTGTTGCAAAATAATTTTATCTCAAGTATTTACAAGGTAAAATTAAGATGTTTCGTCCAGATATAAAACCACTTGCATATGGTAGGAAACCTATAGAAATTTTAGGATACTTCCTGGGAAACATTAATTATAAGGAGAGACTTGCCAACTCAAAAATCTATATTTCACAAAAGGGGGACAATATTTTGAGTTGGTTTGTTCAAAAAGATTTAGGAGTAATGTTAGATCCGAATTCCTCTCCACCCATCATCTTAAAGGATTTCCCGTTTAACACCGATTCGATCAATATAAACCAGAATTGTGATGAGTCCTTTTCGGATAACTTAAAAAAAGATTTTCCCACTGTCTTTACTGAAAAGTTAGGTTGTTTGAAGAACTATGATGATCACATTTAGTTGAAGAAGGACGCTGTACCTGTTTGTTGTAAAGTACGTAGTGTCCCCATTACTGTTAGGGATCAAGTTAAAACAGAGTTGGAGAAATTGGTTAAGGAGGGTATCATAGAAGAAGTTGAAGCTACCCAATGGGTCGCTCCAATTGTAGCCGCCAAGAAATCGGATGGCTCTCTTCGTTTATGCATAGACCTTAGAGAGTTGAATAAAAATGTGGTGGTAGATCACTACCCTTTACCTAAAATTGCAGACATGCTAATGTTATTAAAGGGGGCGAAGGTCTTTAGCACAGTGGATTTAAGATCCGCCTACCACCAAATAAGACTTGATGAAGACTCCAAAGATCTAACTGCATTTGTAACACCATTTGGCACTTTTCGCTTTGTGTGGCTTCCATTTGGGCTAGTATCAGCTGCCTCGGTTTTTCAAAGAGCATTGGAGGGTGTCTTGAGGGGTTTGGAAGGTGTGAGAGTGTATCAGGATGACATCCTGATTTTTGGAAGTTGTGATAAAGAGCATGATCTGAGACTTATTGGTGTTTTGCAACGTTTGCGTGAATCTGGTCTAACCGTAAAATTGGAAAAATGCAAATTTAAGAAAAACTCCATAGATTATCTGGGGCACACAATCTCAGAGGGTGGTATTTCACCGAAAGCTGGTCTGATTAACACTATGATGAAGATGTCTTCCCCTAAGAACAAGGAGGAATTGATTAGCTTTCTAGGTATGGCGGAGTACTATAACAAGTTTATATGTGATTTTGCTTCGTTGTGTGTTAACATGGGATCGTTATTAAAAAAAGGCTGTGACTTCGTATGGAGTGATAATTGTGAAAAAGAATTCATTGCACTTAAAGGAAAATTGAACAATGCCCCCAATTTGAATAGCTTTGACCCTGACAACAAATCTATCCTAATAACAGATGCAAGTCTAAAAGGGTTAGGTGCAGTCTTAACACAGAAGATTGAAGGGAACAAGGAAGTCATTTTGTTTTTGTCAAGGAGTTTGAGGGGTCCAGAGCTAAGATATTCTGTGGTAGAGCGTGAAGCGCTAGCGGTCTTTTGGGCCGTAAAGAAATTGAAAAACTTTTTGTGGGGAAGTACTTTTGAAGTGAGGACTGACCACAAACCGTTATGTGAGATCTTAAAAACCAAAGGGATTGATGCTGTTTCCAGTAGAATCACAAGATGGGTTGTAGGTTTACAAGATTATAACTTTGAGGTTAAATATCTACCAGGTGTTGAAAATAAGGTAGCTGATGCCTTATCTCGTCTTGTCTCTCAGGAAGATTTAGATCTGGAGGATGATTTGGAAGGTGAAGATGAAATGGTTTGTTCAGTTGGTGAGAATGTCATTGATAAGTGCAAATGGTTGGAGGCTTCAGGGGAAGATTTAGCCCTTATGGAAATCTTGAGATTGATCAAGATTGGATGGAAGGTCAAGCCAAAAGATGGTGACATTTTGGAAAAGTTTTGGCATGTTAAGGATCAATTATCTGAACATGACGGTTTACTTGTAAGAGGTACTAGGTTGGTTCCTCCGGCATCTATTAGGAGTGAGCTCATTTCACTGGCTCATAGTGGGCATATGGGTATTTCAAAGACAAAGAAGAATCTGAGGATGTCGTACTGGTGGCCCAGCATGGATTTGGAAATCGAGAGGAAAATTAGGGACTGCATGGAGTGTGCTTTGAGTGAGAAGGTAGCGAAACCCAAAATCCAGCCCATGATTATTAGAACACTTCCAAACAGCCCTTGGGAAGAAGTTGGCCTGGACATCCTTGGGCCTATATACTCTGCGGGGTCTGAATGGTATGTTTTGGTTGTAGTAGATTTCTTTTCTAGGTGGCCAGAGATTGCCATCACTCGTGGCATAGAATCCAAGCATGTGATACTCTTTTTGGAGAAACTTTTTGCTAGGGAGGGTATTCCCAGCATCATTTTGACGGACAATGGAAGTCAACTTGTCACTAGGGAGATGGAATTATTCTTGTCTAAACATGGTGTGAAACATAAAAAATCTTCTCTGTATCACCCAGAGACAAATGGCACCGTGGAGAGATTTAACCGTGTGCTCAAGGAGACAATTAGAATGTCTAAATCTGCAGGTTCAGATTGGAGATCAGATGTTTTTGAAAAGGTTAAGCTTTACAGGTTATCTCCACATGCCACCACAGGGAAAACACCCTTTGAGCTCTTCAGGTGTAGGTGTCCCAACACTTTGGTTACCCCGCCTTGGGTTAATGATTTACATCTGAAAGGTTCAACTGATAATGGTGAGTGGAAATCAGCTCAGGAGAAAAAACTACAAGCCAGGAAAAGGATTCATGATTTGCGAAATTCTGTGAAACACACGGTGGTGCATGTGGGTGATTGGGTTCTCATAAGAAATCCATGTAAAAAGAACAAGATGTTATCTGCTTCATTTTTGAAGCCTATTCAAGTCATCAAGGTTTTAGGCAATGCCATCAAAACATCTGATCATCGCATTTGGAACTTGAACAGGGTTGTAGTGATCAAGAAAGACTTTGTTGGCAATTCCAAATCTCCTGTGTCAAGTTCTTCACCTACAGGTACATCTTCTCATCGCCCCGTGATTGGTCCTCTCATCTCAAGGAAACCTTCAACAGCTACTTCATCTCATCGGGCTGTGGATTGTCGTGTCATCACAAGGAAATCTTCAAGAATTACACGTATACCTTCTCGTTTTAATGACTTTGTAAAATAATGTTTTCTGTTTATTCGTATTTGTTATAAGGAGGGAGATGTGTGGCATCCTGGTCATGCAGCCTGTTGCCAGGTTGCCACATGCATTGGAATGCTCTGTACAGATTCTGTGGTTGTGATGTTTAGAGTATCTAGGCAGTTGATCTTGGACCTCACTACTGGTGACTGCTTATCCTGTGGATGGGATCCTTTACTATAATAAATACTTATTTCACCCATAATCTACCTTTGGACTTCTTTACAAAAGCAAACCACATTTACTGGATGATGTCATCAGTGATGTCATTAGTGATTCATTTGAGATGTCATCAGTGATGCCACTGACCATGTCATGAATGATGTAATATGTGACATCATCAGCAGTGGATTGCTTGCGCACGAGTTATAGTGAGTACAACTAATTATAACGGGGGAATTTCAATGGTTTTGTATGAGTAAAATATACAGCTAACTATAACTGGTGTGAAACCTATGTTTTTTCAGTGAATTTCAAAGGTTTTTTAAGTCCTAATTCCTAACTATAACGAGTGTGAAACCTATGGGGCCTTATTTACGAGCCCTGTGCGCCTCCTGAACGTCACTTTTTGTGACATTCCGGTGGCGCAGAAGACTGAGTGAAATTTATCAGGGAGGACTAAGCCACTATTTGTGGTGTAATTCTGCCTGATAAATATCAGTCCCTTTAACGCAGTGTTCGGCGTTAAAGGGGCGTGCAATGGGTGTTGCTGGGGGCGTTCCTAGCAGCATCCATGGACTTGAGTAATTTATAGCATCCTCAAAGTCAGTCTTTCAAAAATTCCAAAGTGTAGGACATGATAATCCACATCCAAATGTTTCTCAAGAAAAGTCATAAACCGTGTCCGTGGGTCATAGCGGCCCAAACGCCGATATTCCGAACAGTTGAAAATGACTTTTCCTGAGAAACATTTGGATTTGGATTATCATGTCCTATACTTTGGAATTTTTGAAAGACTGACTTTGAGGATGCTATAAATTACTCAAGTCTGCCCGAATTGTGTGGGTAAAATTGATACCTAGTCACTTTGAATAAGAATGTACTTACGACGCGTCTAACATTTGGAAGAAATATCTAGTTATATGACAACAGGATACCAACATACCTTGAAGGAAATAAGATTGCCCTGAAGAAGTTGTGTTGTACAGAACGAAACGCGTTGGCTGGCTGTGGTACATAAACTAAAGGAAAATAAAAGCATTTGAATATACACCAAGATTCAGCACTTCAATAAGGACTCTAAGTGATATGATTTGATTGGTCTTGTTGTGCAAGTGGTGCTGTGTCAAACTTTGGAATATTCTCCACTACTCTCTACTACCCACTCTCTACTACTCCACTACTCTCTAATACTCACTCTCTACTACTCATTCTCTACTACTCTACTACTCTCTACTACTCTCTCTCTATTACTCTCACCCTACTGCTCACTATCTACTACTCTCTACTACTCACTCTCCACTACTCTCTACTCTCTACTACTCACTCTCTACTACTCTCTCTCTACTACTCGCTCTTTACTACTCACTCTCTACTACTCTCTACTACTGACTCTCTACTTCTCACTCTCTACTACTCACTCTCTAAAACTCTCTCTATACTACTCTCTACTACTCACTCTACTGCTCACTCTACTACTCACTCTCTACTACTCACTCTCTACTACTCTCTCTCTATTACTCTCTACTACTCACTCTACTACTCACTCTCTACTACTCTCTACTATTCTCTCTCTCTGCTACTCACTCCCTACTACTCACTCTCTACTACTCTCTACCACTCACTCTCTACTACTCACTCTCTACTACTCTCTACTACTCACTCTTTACTACTCTCTACTACTCACTCTCTATTGCTCTCTACTACTCTCTACTACTCACTCTCTACTACTCACTCTCTACTACTCTCTACTACTCACTCTACTATTCACTCTACTTCTCTCTACTACTCACTCTCTGCTACTCTCTCTACTGCTCTCTACTACTCTCTACTACTCACTCTCTACTCTCTATTACTCACTCTCTACTCTCTACCACTCTACCTCTCTCTACTTATCTCTCTACTAGTCTCTACCTCTCTACCTCTACCTCTCTACCTCTACCTCTCTACCTCTACACCTCTACCTCTACACCTCTACCTCTCTACCTCTCTCTACACGCACACATATACACATATATATATGCATATATATATATGCATATGCATTTATATATATGTATGTGCATATATATTTATATACAGAAAACGCCATTCATAATGCCCCCTGCTGTCCAATGGAGACCAAAATAACGTCAAAGCGAAACCACCATTAAGTGCTCATTTCTTCAGTGCTTTATTCGTGCAAAATTCTGCCAGCAATCTGTCATGACGCGTTTCACCTCTCGAAGAGGCTTGATCACATGATGTGTCAACAACATAAACGAGGGTATTTGTAATCAAATCCACTGCAGTAACAGCTGTTTGTAATATAGAACAGCAAACATGGAAGAAATACTGCCTCAAAGAAATAGCAGCAAGCAGCATATTCAGGGCATAATGCCCAAGGTAATGTAAACATATTTTTTCAAATGATAAGAAAAAAATATAGAAATACATAAATAGAAAAATGCTAAAACCAGTTTTACAAGATAAAAAAACAATTGTACAAGTTATATTTACAAGGATAAATCCATGAGATTTCATACAACTATATATTTACATTGATTTTCTGAAATGGTGCAAAAAAGGTTGGAATATTAAGAGGAGTGGATAGTTATAACAGTCTAATTCCCTGCCTCGCAATCTTAATTTCCCTGCCATAAAGCTCAAGTTCTTCCGTTACTGTTCATCTAGTCCCAAAGGGTTTCTAGAAAATACAAATAAATTCAAAGTGGAAAGAAAATACAACATTGATTACGCCTTAATAACCCTCATATGAGTACTGGGGTAACCTAATTAAAGTGAATAAAGTGCAAGTGCATATCGCATCTGATTACTGTACGGAACAACCACCTCAGCTATCTATCATGGCAACACCTGGTCCCAGGCTTTTGAGTTGTTGTCTGATAGATAGGAAGAAGATAACATTTTGAGTGGAATATCATGGTACTGATGTTAAAGGGATTTCTTCACAAGCAAGTATACATATCCTCACTGGCATTCAGGCCCCCCGGATTTTTGCTGTTAAATTCCAGGATATATCTTGTTTCAAGTAGATGCAGCTTAGCATCCCTGTTACCTCCCCTCTTCAGGGGTAGGATTGTGTCGACCAGATAGTATTGCAGCCCATCCGGGTTGCTATTGTGTGTCGACTCGAAATGCCGCACTACCGGATATGTCTGATCTTTCCCTGTGATGGCTCTTAAATGCTGCAGTATTCGTTTGTGGGCGGGCAGCCGAGTGCTGCCCACATAGCATAGCCCACATGAACACTGCAGCACGTAGACTCCATATTCTGTTTTGCATGTGAGTCTATGTTTGATGGCAATTGGTTTCTCATGAAAGGGGATGGAGTAATGGGTCCTGTTAATGCCATGTAGACAGGCTTTGCAAAATGGACATTTCTTAAAACCCTTATTCAGGTCCATCCAGGTCCCTGATATTGGTTTGTCCAAGCTGTTACTGACCAATGCATTTGCCATTTTCAAGGACCTTCAGAAAGTTAGTTCGGGTTTGTTGGATACCAAATTACCTATCACTGTATCTCTTTTTACTAAGTTCCAGTTTCTGCTGAAGATTTTTCTAATCTCCGCATGCTGAGTGCTATAGGTCACTATAGCCCTGGATTGTACAGATTCTGGCTTAGTCTCAGCAATTTTATTTTTCGACCTCAGGATTTGTTCTCTAGGGATACTACGGGTGGGTTCAATTGCCATATCTATTATGTCTATACTGTATCCTCTCTCCAGGAAACGGATCTTGCTGTCCCTCTGCGCTTTGTCACATTCATGATCAGTGCTACAGATCCGTCTCATGCGCAGCATCTCCCCATACGGGATGCTGCGAATGAGATGTCGAGGATGCTGACTAGTGGCATGTAGCAGCGTATTCCCAGAAGTCACCTTTCTATGTAATTTAGTCTCCAACTTATTGTCCTCAATATACACTTCCACATCCAAAAAGTTTACCCTTGCTTCATGGATCTCTGACGTAAACTGCAAATTGTAGATATTATCATTCAATTTCTTTACAAAGTCAGTTGCCTCCTCCTTGGAACTCTTCCAGATCATCCATAGATCATCTATATACCTTAGATATATAATCACATTATTGGTCATTATGGCCTCATGGTCGACCATGAGGACCCACTCCTCCCACAGTCCCATGTGCAAGCACACGAAACTGGGGGAAAAGCAGGCCCCCATAGCCACACCCCTTAGCTGCTGGTATACTTGGCCATAGAAAACAAAAAAATTCTGTTCAAGACATAACTTAAACATGCCAATAATCATTTTGTTGTGATGTATATAGTTCATAGGGCGTTTATCCAAATAGTGCTCCACTGCTTTGATACCGTCACTGTGTCTAATGGAAGTGTATAAGGACTTGACATCCAAAGTCATTAGCATATAGTCATCACTCCAAACAATTTCCTTCAATTTACATATGAAGTCAGTAGTATCTCTTACATAAGATTGTAGCTTTGTAACACATTCTTGTAGGAAATAATCGATATATCTCGAAATGTTCTCAGTTGAACTATCGATTGCTGATATTATCGGCCTCCCAGGTGGAACAAAAACATCCTTATGGACCTTTGGCAAAAGGTAAAAGGTAGGAATGACCGGATACTCCTTTTTCAGGAATTGGAATTCATCTTTCGAAATCAATCCGCCGCTTTTCCAGGCAATCAGTTTCGAATTTTGTTCGTTCCAAGCTGTCCTGATTGTCCCTATATTGCTCTTTCTGTAGCAGGATTGATCTCCCAATTGATTTTCGGCTTCTTTTATATAGAGGTCACGGTCCCACAGGACAATATTCCCGCCTTTGTCAGCCTGCTTCACTACAACATTCTTGTTTGAACTTAGTTTCTTAATCAGATTGTTGTAGCTCTGATTTTGTCTGTTGATGGCCGATTGCTTTTTATTAGTGACCGTGTATAGTTTTTCAAATCCTCTATAATAAAGTCATGATAGACATCGAGATTATCGTGGGGCATGATTGGTAGGAAAGTTGATTTGGCCTTGAATGGCGTAGTGCCTGTCCCTGTGCCAGCCCCTATCTGTGTGGTTTCCATGAGACTGACATCTGCACCTTCTTGTTGAAGTGACCAAATTTCCTGAAAGGAGGATGCCTCACTTACAGTGAGGAGGGATGGACTTTGTGGCGGTGGATTTTTTGCTTTCTTTTATGGTTGCAAGCGGTGGAATTTGGTCATTTTCAACTTTCTTATAAACCTAGAAGCATCCATGCGTGTAGTTGCATAGTTGAAATCTTTGGGTAGGCAATAAAATAACCCCAATCCCAAGATAGCCACCTCTTTGCTTGTAAGAGTGATGTTAGTTAGATTTATAATTGTTTTGGTATCTGAGCGTATTATTGATTTTTCTTCCATTTCCCGCGTTTGTTTTTCCTCGTGCCGCCCGTATTTGATTTTGTGGCATTTGCGACGTTCGTATATTTATATACGTACATATGTAAACATATATAATCTGCATATCTATATAAATACAAACATAAATGCATGCATACATTTACAAATATGCATACATATGTATGTTATTTACATGAAAGTTTGAAAAACACTAATAAAAGCAAAGCTAAAAATCCACCTCATTACAAACAGAATGACTTTAACTTAAACGAGGGCGAGATCTATTGCATTTTCAATGCTTGTTTACTTTGGTTCCATCAAGAAGGCATTCAGATGTGTCACACATTTGCCATAAATTCTGAATGTTAGCACTCTAGCTGCTCATTAGATCACTGTAGTAAAGCTACTGCTCACCAGGGAAGTCTGCTGTTGGTATTCAAAGTGCATGTTTCAGTCTGCATGTCAGAATTTTTTTAATGAAATAGAGTAGGATTTGAGAAGTCCAAATGTGCCCTGATTTTTCTTTCTTCAGCACTTATCATAATTTCTATGGCAAAATGAACCCCCTCATTTTGTTCCTTTGCAAATTAAATGTTTTAAGTGTTACCATTTTATTCCAATCAAGATGACTTCAGGTGTGCCATACTTTTGTCATAAGTAAGACTGTTAGCGCTCAAGTTTTTCTTTAGAACACTCTGGGACATTCTGTCATTGGGCTATATTTGGGCTACATCTGGGGGATATTTGTGCTACATCTGGGCTCTTTTGTCTATGGTGGCCATATTGGGAGACTTATTTGTTATGAAGTTTCCTAATTTACTCATTTACTACAGTCTCCTCAGTAGGAAATACTTTCAGTTTTCTACTTTGATTCCATCAAGAAGGCATTCAGATGTGACACACATTTGCCATAAATTCAGAATGTTAGCACACTACTTGCTTATTAGATCATTGCAGTAAAGCTACTGCTCACCAGGGAAGCCTGCTGCTGGTATTGAAAGTGCATGTTTCAGTCTGCATGTCAGAATTTTTTAATGAAATAGAAGAGTATTTGAGAAGTCACTCAAAATGTGCCCTAATTTTTCTTTCTGACGCACTAATGATACTTTCTATGGCAAAATTAACCCCCTCATTTTTTTCCTTGTTAAATTAAATGTTTTAAGACTTACCACTTCATTCCAATCGAGATGGCTTCTGGTGTGCCATACTTTTGTCATAAGTAAGACAGTTAGCGCTCTAGTTGTTCTTTAGAACACTCTGGGACTTTCTGTCATTGGGCTATAATTGGGCTACATCTGGGTGATATTTGGGCTACATTTGGGCGCTTTTGTCTCTGGTGGCCATCTTGGGAGACTGCATGTCAGTATTTTTTAACGAAATAGAAGAGGATTTGAGAAGTCACTCAAAATGCGCCCTAATTTTTCTTTCTGCAGCACTAATCATACTTTCTATGGCAAAATATACCCCATCATTTTGCTCCTTTTTAAATTAAATATTTTAAGAGTTACCACTTTATTCCAATCAAGATTGCTTCAGGTGTGCCATACCTTTGTAATAAGTAGGACGGTTAGCGCTCTAGTTGCTCTTTAGAACACTCTGAGAAGCTGCAGTAGAACACAAAGGAATCAACTGACAGTCTCTGTCCTTGTTGGATATACTTGTTTTACTGGGAATGACAGACTTCATTCTCACATGACTGAGAAAGATAATGTGAATTTACAGAAAATATGCTTTCAGTTTAGCTTATAGATCCCCTTCCAAACCACTGTGGGAAAGGCATGAGATAATAGTTTTCTTTCAAACATGATTCTTGATATCCCAGCAGAATGCTTTTTCACATGGTAAAATCACCTTAGATTCCTAAAATGAGTATGGTACCATCAACAAATGATTTATAATGTAACTAAATTCCTAAAACATTCTATTTTCTGCAATGCTTTTTTAATGAGGTGCTATCATGTATATTGGTCCCAAGATGGCTGCCAACACTTCTTGGATGAAGTGATGACAGCCAATAAGATCTCACGATGAGATGTGTGGTTAGGCTCCGCCCAAATGTATATATTTTTTTTCTTTTGGTTTTCTCAGGAACTACTGGAGGGATTAACACCATTTAATCTTAAGGGTGATCTGCGTACCAGACCCTATAATTTTCCCAAATTTGGTGTAATTCCATTCAGCGGTTCGAGCTGTAGCCGTGTCTAATTGTCCTATGGAAATTAACATGGGGAAAACATGTTTTGGGACCCCCCTTTTTTTTTTCTCGGCCCCCGCTAGACAAATTTTCCAGAGACTTTCAGGAAAGGAGCGTAGTGGAGCGGGCCATCTTCTTTGAGAAATTCGTGAAGATTCAACAACCGGTACCAAAGTTATTCCCAATAGAATGTTGCGGATTTCCTATGGAAACTAGGTCCTAACTATAACTACCTACTGGCGACCGCCAGTAGGTAATATATATATATATATATATACATATATATATATATATATATATATATATATATATATATATATATATATATATATATATCCACAAAGTTTGCCTGTTTAAGGAAGACGCCTCACCACAGGTAAAACTTATGCCACATCCGTTTAATGCTGGAACCAGGTTGCGTGCACAGTCTCCGTTCACTTGGATTACAAAGCCAGTCCCAACGCGTTTTGTTTGTTAACTTCCTCAGGGGCACATGGCAAATGAAGGCAGCAGCAAGACATGTTTAGCGGCACCTGAATTGATTCCATATACCCCGCCCCAGTGGGCGTGGCCCTCCCAAGGGCTGCTGGTATTTGTAGTGTCAACCGTCTTCTCCAGTGAGTAGCTTGCTGTGGCCTTCATATATGGAAATTATTATCCTCCCAGTGGAGCGTGGCGAAGAACAGTTCACAGCCATCATCTTCTTCACTTGCAAAAAACAGCCGTACCCGTGCCAAATGCAGATTTGTATTTTGACAGACCCGCTGGGACGCTGGAACAGCGTCGGTGCGTCCTCCGCGGCTCAGGCCAGCCGCAAACATAACCACAAAGTTTGCCTGTTTAAAGAAGACGCCTCACCACAGGTAAAACTTATGCCACATCTGTTTAATGCTGGAACCAGGTTGCGTGCACTGTCTCCATTCACTTGGATTACAAAGCCAGTCCCAACGCGTTTCGTTTGTTAACTTCCTCAGGGGCACATGGCAAATGAAGGCAGCAGCAGGACATGTTTGGCGGCACCTGAATTGATTCCAAATACCCGCCCCAGTGGGCGTGGCCCTCCCAAGGGCTGCTGGTATTTGTAGTGTCAACCGTCTTCTCCAGTGAGTAGCTTGCTTTGGCCTTCATATATGGAAATTAGTATCCTCCCAGTGGAGCGTGGCGAAGAACAGTTCACAGCCACCATCTTCTTCACTTGCAAAAAACAGCGGTAAGTGGTGCCGAATATCGACTGGGCATTTCCTGCAGAGTCCAGTTCCTATGAAGAAGTGCTGGAGCACGAAACGCGTCAGGAAGGACTTTCATTTGGTTGCATGCTGTAATTCCCTGACGCTGTGTTTCCCTTTTAATAAATGTGGCAGAACTTAATCGTCTTGTGCGGCATGCTTCATACACAGGCAAACTTGTGGGATTTTAGGCGGCTTGCCTGAGCCGCGAAGCGAGGCTCCGGGGCTGATTCAGCCCTCCAGAAGAGACGCCTGATGGCGTCCCTTTACCTGGGAGATGATGCCAGTTGACGAGGGAATCATGAATGCAGCGTTGGTATGAGTGCAGGTGCACAACCCACTGTGGTAATACTTTTAAACATGGAGAAATGTCACGAAGACCGCACTTGTGGAGAAATCGGCACTACGAGTACCATCGAGCCACGGGAGTGGCCACGCCCATAAGGGCGGAATTGAAGTGGTGCCGAATATCGACTGCGCATTTCCTGCAGAGTGCAGTTCCTATGAAGAAGTGCTGGAGCACGAAACGCGTCAGGAAGGACTTTCATTTGGTTGCATGCTGTAATTCCCTGACGCTGTGTTTCCCTTTTAATAAATGTGGCAGAACTTAATCGTCTTGTGCGGCATGCTTCATACACAGGCAAACTTGTGGGATTTTAGGCGGCTTGCCTGAGCCGCGAAGCGAGGCTCCGGGGCTGATTCAGCCCTCCAGAAGAGACGCCTGATGGCGTCCCTTTACCTGGGAGATGATGCCAGTTGACGAGGGAATCATGAATGCAGCGTTGGTATGAGTGCAGGTGCACAACCCACTGTGGTAATACTTTTAAACATGGAGAAATGTCACGAAGACCGCACTTGTGGAGAAATCGGCACTACGAGTACCATCGGGCCACGGGAGTGGCCACGCCCATAAGGGCGGAATTTAAGTGGTGCCGAATATCGACTGGGCATTTCTTGCAGAGTCCAGTTCCTATGAAGAAGTGCTGGAGCACGAAACGCATCAGGAAGGACTTTCATTTGGTTGCATGCTGTAATTCCCTGATGCTGTGTTTCCCTTTTAATAAATGTGGCAGAACTTAATCGTCTTGTGCGGCATGCTTCATACACAGGCAAACTTGGGGGATATGTATATATGTATATATATATTCTCCACTCCTTGCCTCGGAAGTAGTCACCGCCGCCAAACCAACGGGTGTCTCGTCTGTTCAAAAGACCTCCGCTGCCGGGTCTTTTCCCATAAAGCCACAACGCGTAGAAAACCACACGCTGACGAGACCGTGTACCGGACAAATTGAAGTTTTATTTGTCAAAACCCTGGACGCGTTTCGCCTGACCAGCAGGCTTGATCACCTAAGGTACAATGTAAACCAATACCATTTAAAGTGCAAAACAGGTTGTGAGGTCACATGCCAGAAACAGGAAGTTAGGGAAAGAAATGGAAAAAAGACTCATAGTTCATTCCATCACGTAAATAGGTAGTTAAAAATATAGCGAAGCACAACTTAATGAATAAAATAAATTCATCGGCAGCAATGACATATGTCCATACATTCTAATACACAGCCACAATTAAATGCAGTAAGACAAATTTAACCACAGTAATAAAAATAATTCGGAAAATTGCGCCCCAGTGGGCTTACTGTCATTGACAAATTTTAGGCCGTTTTTTTATATATATCATGGTGCTTACGCAAACCGCAAGGAATACCGCCCAAGTGGGCAAATAAGCCAAACTAGTTCCCCGAGTGAACCTCACTATAAATTGTGACACCCCTAAAAATGTGCAAAAATCAGATAAGAACCTCTTTCATTGTGGGAGCGGGGATCTTGGGCCATCCACCAACTCCTGTTGGACAAATATACTTGTACAGCAGCCTCTAAGTCAATTTTCAGGTCCAGACTAAAGCAATTTGTCTAGACAACCTCAACTAAAGGTGTGTTTTTAAATCTTCTTCTAGGTTGAGACCTCCCGGGGCCTTAGCATTGAGTTCCAGTATATACCTGGACTCAAGTCGTCTCAACTTCTGCAAGCGGTCCCCGCCCCTACTGCTGATGGGGACAGAGTCAACAACAAAGTAACAGAGCCCTGTTACATCTTGATTGTGATATGCTTCAAAATGCCGGGCTACCGGGTAGGCTGGATCGGCATGTTTGATGGCTCTCATGTGTTGCAGGATACGCACATGTACTGGATGAATTGTGTTGCCCACGTACCTCAGGCCACATGGGCACTGGAGCACGTAGACAGCATAATCCGTCTTGCAACTAAAAAAACCCCTGATGGATTTAAGTCTTTTAGAAATTCCAGTTTGATATGTGCGGGTATTAACTCCTGCAGTGCAGGCTTTGCATTTAGAACATTTGATGAAGCCAGGTTTCCTTTTCAACCAATCCAGCCCCTTCTTCTGATGCTGGACAGTGGCCGGCAGCACATTCGAACCAACATTTGTTTAAACGACCTGGCTTTTCTGTAAGTAATTTCAGGTCTCCTCTGTACAAACTGCTCTAGTACCGGATCATTGGCTATAAGGTGCCAGTGCTTGTTAATGATCCCCCTTACTGCTTTATGTTGTTTATTGTATGCAGTGATCATTCTGATGTTACTTATGGGGCGTTTGGCTACCTGATCTTTCGAGGGGTTCTTAAAAAGAATTTCCTCCCTACTTCTCACTTTAGCCTTCTGTACTGCACTTGAGATGTTTGATTGAGAGTATCCCCTGGCCTTGAATCGTTTCTCAAGGGTGCCAAGCTCTCGTAGTTGGCCCTCGGGATCACTGCAGTTACGTATCACACGCAAACTCTCCCCATAGGGGATGCTCCTGATGAGGCTATTGGGATGGAAACTGTTTGCGTGGAGCAGTGTATTCCCTGCTGAGGGTTTTCTAAACAGTTGGGAATGTAGTTGGCCGTCCTTCACAAAGATCGTTAAATCAAGGAAATTTAGAGATGTGGAACTGATTTCACTGGTGAATTTTAAATTCAAATTATTGGCCTGGATTTTGTCAACAAAATTCTTAGCACTGGCTTCTGATATATATATATTAACTGAAAAAACCTCTATTATAGTTATTTGTACTAACTAATTCTCGCGCCCACAATCCACTTGTGATGATGTCACATATAACATTATTCATGACATGGTCAGTGACATCACTGATGACATCATCCACATCATCCAGTGAATGTGGTTTGGTTTGTTATTTAAATATGAATTATATATACAC